>NW_022437146.1:225538-332214 GCF_009761245.1 Sapajus apella | reverse complement strand
TTTTTTTTTTTTTTTTTTTTTTTTTTGAGACGAGTCTCACTCTGTCCAGGCTGGAGTGCAATGGTGCAATCTCAGCTCACTGCAACCTCCACCTCCCAGGTTCAAGGGATTCTCCTGACTCAGCTTCCCAAGTAGCTGGGACTACAGGTGTGTGACACCCCACCTGGCTTAATTTATAATTGTATTAAAGACAGTTTCTCCATGTTGCCCAGGCTAGCCTCAAACTCCTGGGCTCCAGTGATCTGCCCACGTCAGCCTCTCAAAGTGCTGGGGTTATAGGCATGAGCCACCACACCCAGTCAGAAGCTGTGTTTTAAAAGGACATGCCATCTTGTCCTGCTGAATACCTCCATGTAATCACAATATCTATGGCACCCAAATCTCTTCCTTCCTCCTCCCTACCCCAACACACCCCCGCAAGTATACACGCACTCACACTCAGTGGAGGCAGAATCTCCCAAGAGGGGCTGGCCAGGAGAGGTGTCCCTGAGTTCAGATGGAGATGGAAGCCAGAGTGGGGCTGGAACCCCCCAGTGACATGAGGATGGGGCTTGGGATAAAGCCCTGACATTTAAGGTATGGAGAGAAGGAGCTACTGAAGGCAACTGATTTAGAAAAGCAATTGAAAATGATTTCCTTCTTCAAGAAAGGCTGTCCAACTAGCTGTCACTTCATCTCCTGTGTTCAGTGTGACCCAGAAGCAGAATTTAATGTGACTAAACTCAACACTGGCTCATACTGTCAGGGAGTGTGGGGAAATGAGTAAGGGATCCTCATCGCAGGGCGACACCCACAGCTTAAAATAGGCTTCTTCCCTTCCAAGGTCCGGTTAGGGCAGATGTTACACATGAGGGGCATGGAGTTCTGTCTTGTATTTTGGCCTTGTTGGTGAAGCATTCCAAAGCTTCGACACACCCTCCTTTTGGCCCATTAGGAAAGGTTGTTGATTGTAATATTCACACAGCACCCTTGGCTGTGGTGAAGAGTCTTGCAGAAGGACTGGGAGAAGCCCTTATGTGTTTGAAGTATTGTAGCATCAGAAAAAACACAGGAAGAAGGCAGGCAGGGAGAAGGTGCCTGTGTTTGCTTCTTGGAATTCTCTTCCTTATTGTCCGAGGCAACTTTAAGGAAAGCAAAGCATGAGCTTCCAAATCTGCACCTCAGAGGAACATTCCCCTTGTGAGTCATGGGTCTGGCTGGCCCCATGACTCATGGGGGCTCTGAGTTTCCAGGTCACACTGGCCCCTGAGGCCTGGCCGTGAGGGCTCAGTTGGGGAGCAGGAGGCTTCCTGTAGCCATGAAGCTCCTCTGGGGTATGGCTAAAGGTTCACCCTCTTTTTTGTGGGTTTCCTGGAAGATCCCAACAAACTGAGCTTTGAAGAAGAGAGGCCGAGAGGGTTTCCAGCCACCTGTGTTCTCCACAGCTGTGGCCCCACAGCCTCCAGTGACTTTGGAGGGGAAGGTGCCATCCGCCTTGGCTGCTGAAAGGGCGATGTTCCTACGCCCGAGTCTTGGCTCACAAAGACCCTGCGGGGGGCTGCCCAGTCATCACCTGGACTCTTCGGAGGTTTTCCTTCTTTTTCCGCCCTAGACTCAAGCTATATTTTTTTTCTGTTTTCTTCACTCTAACTTGGGGAAGAAGGAAGATCCTTTATGGAAAAGAAAAAAATAAATAAGCCTTTCAACGTCCTGCAACTTGAGTTTTAAACTTTCAGAAGGAGTCAGTGCTGCTGGCCAGCTCAGACCTCTGCCTGGGCTGTGGAGTTCCTCCTGTTGACTCTTCCTCCCTGTGCACACACCACAAAAGCTCTAGGTGGCCCAGCCAGCCCTGGGAAAACAGCGCTAGTGGCCCAAGCTGAGGATGGTGCCTCGCCTAGCGCACATGCATTGTCCTGTGGGAACTCAATATGCACGTGGTGAGCAGGCTCCTCTCAGTCGAGGCAGAGGCTCCGGGCCCCTCTGCTCTCCTCTCAGGCCACCCAGCTCCCTGCGGAACATGGTCACCTGGCCAGGCTGACTTGGCTTCCTCAGTCCCCCACACGTCCTCGGATCATCACCTTCCCTAGCCACCTCTCTCTACAGCCACCAATATCTGTGGAGCATCACAATGGTTCTGAGCTGTGGTTTACAAATTTAACCCAACAAAAGGAAATTCAAATTTGCTTTTGGAACACCCTTTATCTCCAATTAAGTGCAAGTATATTTACACTATGTGATATTAAAGAACTTCTCCAATGACTGGGAGGTACTGAACCAAGATGTTTATAAAGAAACGGTGGGGGGAGGTGATTAGGTGGAATAGAACATCCCTGCCATTTCTCTTCCTTCAGGCGAGTAAGCACTCTTATAGCAGAAGGGCTGTGGATTGCCAGCTGTGCTCTGTGGACTGGACCATTAGGTATGGCCCAGTTCCAGATCCCAGCACCTTTGCTGAGTGCCCAACCTGAGATGACGTGTGCCATCCTGGAGAGAACAGAGAGGGTGCTTCTCCAGGCAGCCTGAGCCTGGTTTTCTGAGCCGTCTGGAGGAGTGGATCTCCTGACTGGGGCTTGGGGCCAGAATCTGGTATCTTAAGCTGAGAATTGGAGGCAGGATCTACTGCAGAGAGGCAATAACTCTAACAACAACAAAAAACTTGTCCAGTATGATTACAGACAGGAAAAGACTCCAAGCTAGAAAATGATATTTGGGGTGTGGAGAACATTCTCACCTGATAGAAGCATCCTGTTCCTGTACAGAAAAAGGAGCTGGTGCAGGTCCTAGGCCACATATGTCACAATTGTTTTGAACCCTCAGTAGCTTTTATACTCATAAAATATTAAAGTTGCCCCTTTCATATTTGGGTCATTCAAAGAGCCTACCTTACTCCAGGTTCCTGCTCACTATGCACAGCCTCTCAGAATATGGCATACAAAACTATTTTTCTAACTATAGCACAGGTAATGTGGGGTGGGGAGGCTTGGGATATACCTAAATGTGGCAAATGACTTATCTTCCACCTTGAGGGATGAAAAGGAAACTATGCACTTGAATTTTAATTCACCATTGGATTGCCTGTGCCAGAAAGAACAGTAAATACTGAAGAAGCAAAACACGATTAGCTCAGTTTTGGGCCTCCCTGTAGGGAGAGTTTTCTTGTCTGGAACGCAAACACCTACAAGTAGAGTGTGAGCTCGTTCTTGACAATCAGATCTCATCAACCCTTTGGAATGTTCTGGGCAGCACAATTCCTAGGTCTGCATGGTTGGTGTAAGTATAATCAAGTAGTGAAATTGTATGGTATATACTTATATGCCAACAGTGTACACCTGTATGTGCAGAATTTGCTGATATAACCATTTCAATAAAAACCTATCAAAAAAGCTGATTTGACCACATGAAGTATTGTTGGTGGTAACATGTATCACTGAGGACTCTCTTGGTTACAGATGAGAGAAAACCCAACCAAAACTGGCTAACACAAAAGGGGAATGTAATGGCTCCCAAAAGCCAAAATGCCCAGAGGTGCCTATGTCAGGCTTGCTGTGATTTGACCCTCAAATGCTGACACCAAGACACATGCCAACTTTGCTTCCTTCAAGGGAACCCCATTCCCAGGCTCAGGGTGGCAAAAACCTCATCAGCACAAGAGCCAGTCCACTTCCCCAGGAGATGGCCCAGGTCAGAATGGTATTTCCCTGGCCCAATTGGCTTGGTTGGAGGCATGTGGCCATCACCAGCCAACCCCTGTAATCACAGACAGAATGCCCTGATAGACTCAGCTGGCATGGGCTCCACTTCCACAGCCCAGGAGTCCATGCACCTTCAACTGACAGACAGGAGTGTCCTGAGGTATGGTTTCTACTGCAGAATCACGAACAACGCTGCACAGACAGCAGAAGTGGATGCTGGGGGCAAAGGTAGCACATGTCCCACACATGTAGAAAAGAGCTGGAGCCAGAATGGTCTGCACAGGAGAGCCACCTTGCCACCCACATCATAGTGTGAACTTGGCAAATCATCTCATCTGTCTGGATTTCAGTTTTATCATCTATAAAATAGGGATCATAAAATATCTACCTCATAGGGTTGATGTGTGGAGATTATACTTAAAATAATTTAAGAAGTAGGCTTAATGTCATATCCAGTAACAGTCTAATATCCAGAATATATAAAGAATGCTTACAACTCAACCAGGCGCAGTGGCTCACGCTTGTAATCCCAGCACTTTGGGAGGCCGAGGCGGGTGGATCACTTGAGGTCAGGAGTTCGAGATCAGCCTGGCCAACATGGTGAAAACCCGTCTCTATTAAAAAAAAAAAAAAAAAAAGGAATGCTTACAACTCAACAATAAAAAGACAACCCAACTTAAAAATGGGCAAAGGGGCTGGGCATGGTGGTTCACACCTGTAATCCCAGCACTTTGGGAGGCCAAGGCAGGTGGATCACTTGAGGTAAGGAGTTCGAGACCATCCTGGCCAACATGATGAAACCTCTTCTCTACTAAAAATACAAAAATTAGCCAGGCATGATGGTGCACACCTGTAATCCAAGCTACTCAGGGAGCTGAGGCAGGAGAATTTCTTGAACTCAGGAGGCAGAGGCAGAGGCTGCAATGAGCTGAGATGGCACCACGGCACTCCAGCCTGGGTGACAGAGCAAGACTCCATCTCAAAAATAAATAAATAATAAAGTAAAAAAAATTTTTAAAAATGGGCAAAGGATATAAATTGGCATTTCTCCTGGTAAAATATACAAATAACCAAAAAGCACATGAAAAGATGCTCAACATCATTAGTCATCAGGGAAATGGAAATCCAAACCACAGTGAGATACCACTTCCCACCCTCTAGAAATGGCCATCAAGAAAAAGAAAGGCAATAACAAGTGCTGAGGATAATTGGAAAAACTAGAACTCTTATACACTGCTGGTGGGCAGGTGGAGTAGTACAGCTGCTTTGGAGAACAGTTTGGTCATTGCTTAAAAAGTTAAACATAGCTGTACCACATGACCCAACAATACCACTCCTCGATATATGCCCAAGAGAATTAAAAATATACTCACACGAAGACTTGTACACAAATGTTCATGGCAACATTATAATAAGAAGGGAAAACAATCCAAATGTTCATCAACAGAAGATAAACAAAATGTGGTGTATCCATACCATGGGGTATTATTCAGCCATAAGAAGGAATGGAGTATCAATACATGCTACAACATGGATGAACCTCGAACATATTATGGGAAGTGAAAGAAGCCATACACAAAAGACGACATATTGTATGATTCCATTTATATGAAGAAATGTCTAGAAAGGGAAAAATGTACAGAGTCAAAATAGATTGATGGTTGTGCTGGGGCAAAGCCGGGGGCAGGTAGGGAAGTGGGGAATGGCAGCATTTATAAAAATGTTCTGGAATTAGTGATGATGGATGCCCAGACTAGTGAATATACTAAAAACCACTAAATCTTGCACTTTAAAGACTGAATGTTATGGAATGTGAATTGTCTCAGAAAATCAAAAAGAAGTACGCTTAGCATGCACATACTAAGTGCTCAATAAATGTTTGTTCTTTTTCTTCTTATAAAAAAATCATTCTCGAGGAGTGGTCTCTAGGTCAGCAGCATTTGACATCACCTAGGAACGAGTTAGGAATGCAAACACCTTGGGGCGTCGGGGCAGCAACTTGTGTGGTTTTGTTTTGTTTGAAATGGAGTCTTGCCCTAGCTGGTTTTGAACTCCTGACCTCAAGTGATCCTCCCACCTCAGCCTCCCAAGTGGCTGGGATTATAGCAGCCTGTTTGAATCAGCCTTCCAGGTGATCCTAATGTATGCCCAAGTTTGAGAGCCACTGGAATGAAGGAACAAGACAACTCTTTATCTCCTCTCAGGGTGTTAAAAAGTGCAGTTCTTCCAAATTCTTTCCCTCTAGAGGGCACAATGACTATCTTAGTTCAAGCTTCCAAGGTGTTAAAGAAAGCCCACCTCTGCATCTTGAAAGCCGATTCCTACATCCAGTAACATTGCAGAAGACTGCAGATCACTCTGGATATCAACTGCATGGACCTACATCCATCACACCAAGATTCTTGAGTGCCAGACAAAAAAACCCGCCTGGAAGCCAGGTCTAGCTCCAAGGACGGGTCTAACTGCCCCCTTCCCTCTGTCCTGGTGGGGGCTTCAGCCAGCAGGGTGACCGCACACTCCAGTCGACCCGAGACAGCATGTATCCAGGCCTGTTGTCCCAGGTGGAGTTGACAGCCCCTTCACACAGAAGGTCGTGTGTGGAGTGGTGCTACTCTTGCAGGTCAGCACTGGGAGACCAGGGACCCGCATTCACTGTCTTACGCTTGCACAGAAGCTGCCACTGGCCCCAGGGACAGCCCTGACCCCATCCTCAGGGCCGGCCAGCCTCCGTTACTTGTCTGTCACGGGAGGGGCTGCACTGATTTCCAAGGATGCAGCCCATCTCAGGGCTTCCTGGCACCTGTCCTGCGCGAGAAGGTTCCTCTAGTCTCTGGCCTCAGAATTCTGAGAACTAGCCGGGCGTGATGGTTCATGACTGTAATCCCAACACTTTGGGAGGCCAAGGTGGGAGGATCACCTGATATCAGGAGTTCGAGACCAGCCTGGTCAACAAGGTGAAACCCCTATCTCTACTAAAAATCAAAAAAAATTAGCCAGGCATGGTAGTGGAGGCCTGTAATCCCAGCCACTCGGGAGGCTGAGGCAGGAGGCTCACTTGAACGCGGGAGGCGCAGGTTGCAGTGAGACGAGATCCAGTCACTGCACTCCAGCCTGGGCAACAGAGCAAGATTCTGTCTCAAAAAAAAAAAAAAAAGAATTCTGAGAATTAGGAGGAACTGCAAACCCTTTTCCAGGCGATCTTTGCAATGCTAACATGCCCTGGGTTGCACCCACAAACAGCCAAAAGCAGCCAAGCTCTGCTTCTTTACATCTTTCTCTCACATTGCACAGCTTTCAAAACGCCAGAAGCCCTGCTCTGCACAGCGGCTCCGCTGTGTGCGGACTAGGTCGTTCCGTTCTGGGCCTAGGGCGGAGGCCAGGGTCTGGGCCGCTCTTGGAGGCCGGGCTGGCGCGCGCCCTAAGCCGGGGCGGAGGGGGCGGTGCGTGGCGCAGGCCGCGTGCGTAAGCGCCAAACGCCCGCCAGGGGGCGCCGCCCGCCGGGCTCCGCCCCGGCCCGCTTTGCACGCTTCTCTCCGGGACTGCGACGGAGGCGGGCGCTTCCGCCTCGCGGGCCTCGGCGCGGTGCGAGCAGCCCCGCGATGTGGCTGAGCCCGGAGGAGGTGCTGGTGGCCAACGCGCTGTGGGTGACGGAGCGGGCCAACCCCTTCTTCGTGCTGCAGCGGCGCCGGGGCCACGGCAAGGGCGGCGGCCTCACGGGTGAGAGGCGCGCGGTAGGCCGGGCCTGTGGGAGCCGCGGCGGGGCTGAGGCGGGCGGGTCCAGTTCAGGCCCGGCCTCGGCGCGTCGCCGCGGACACGCATGCTGGCGCGCGGCGGGGCCGGGGCGCGAGGCGAGGACCCGGGAGCCGGACGCGGAGGGGCCAGGGCGGAGAGGCCAGGGGCTCGTGGTAGGCGACTGCGCTCTCGGCGGGCTCTTCTCAGGTCGGCGCGGGGCGGCGGAGTAGAGACTGGCGCCCACGAGCTCCGGGGGCCGTGCAGCTTCCCGGGATTTCACCGCCGAAAGTTAGGGAGACTGCCTAGTACTCATCCTCCACCTCAGTTTCCCCAGGTTCATCTAAGGGGCCAGGTGACACCAGCACACGTTTTCTTTTGCCCCGTCTTCATTCCCACCGCACCAAAGTATTGCCCTTCTAGCAAGATCAGAGGTCCCTGGGGCGGGCCGTACTTCCATTCCCCCAGCTTCTCTTCCCTGACCTTGCCTGCTCCTGGGCGCTCCCAGAGATGCCCACCCAAGGCTTTGGGCAACAGCACAGGGTGTTCCTGCGAGCTCGCCAAGGTGCCCCTTTGTGGGCCTGGGCGCCACCACCACATAGGATGAGGCTGGACAGGCACCCTTGGAGTGCGTGGCCTGTGCAATCCAGGGGAGGCCCACAGGCCACTCCCTCCACAGGTGTCCACCCGGGCCCCTC
This sequence comes from Sapajus apella, assembly GCF_009761245.1. Lineage (NCBI taxonomy): Eukaryota > Metazoa > Chordata > Mammalia > Primates > Cebidae > Sapajus > Sapajus apella. The sequence goes on along the minus strand of NW_022437146.1, from coordinate 324,116 downwards.
ATGCAGGGCCTCGCCCAGGACTGCAGGAGCCCGGCTGGCTCAGGTTCTGTACCTGTGCTCTTCGGGACACCGATTGTTGCCCTACAGGAATGAGGTCTCAATGTTGCCACATCTTCCATTTTATCCAGAACATTTTCTGTGAATCGTCCTGATTTTCAGTGTTAGTGGCTAATACATTTCTGCCAGATGCAGACAGAGGCTTCTCCTGGGCCACACTTCTATATGTGGAAAAGACTGTTCTGTTCCCAGGAACACTGTGTTCCCTTCAGGTTCGGGCTCCCTTCCAGTGGGCCTCAAGGATCTCGGGCTCCTGTCCTGGACCTGCCTCCTGGACCCAGCTGTTCAGTGGGAGTTAGATGGCAGCCCTGTGGCCAACCTCGAAGCTACTGCAAGCCCATTGAAAAAATCGAGGAACCGGCCCCTTTTCTTCCACCAGAGTGCCAGTATGTCAGATTCGCTAGCGTGCCTGCAGCGCTTATGCTGCGCTCGGCAGGCTTATGTGGGTCATCTCATTGGACGGCAGGTGCAGGTGCAGCCCGGCCTCTGTACACCTCCTTCCTGCAGGCTCTTCTCCTTTCCACCTCACTCTCTGTGTCCCCCGGGATCGAGATCCCAAGGTACCCCCAGGGAACCATTCCACTGCCAGGTTTGGTGTGTCTTGCTGTGGCCTCTGACTGGCCTTCCTTGTGCCATCATGGGTATTGTGGCCTCCTGAGTACTGTCCTCACTGAAGAGGCGCAGACAGTGATGTGGTTTCATTGAAGCCATCTATTGAAAACATGCCAACTGGCCAGGAGCGGTGGCTCAAGCCTGTAATCCCAGCACTTTGGGAGGCCGAGGTGGGTGGATCACCTGAGGTGAGGAGTTCAAGACCAGCCTGGCCAACACGGTGAAACCCTGATTCTACTAAAAAAAATACAAAAATTAGCTGGTTGTGGTGACACATGCCTGTAAAAATACAAAAATTAGCTGGTTGTGGTGACACATGCCTGTAATCCCAGCTCGGGAGGCTGAGGCAAGAGAATTGCTTGAACTTGGGAGGAGGAAGTTGCAGTGAGCTGAGATCATGCCATTGCACTCCAGCGTGGGCGACAGAGCAAGACTCTTCGTTTCAAAAACAAAAAAATGCCAACCTAGATTTTTCATTAAAGAATCTGAATATCCAGCTTGGCCAACATGGCAAAACCCCATCTCTACTAAAAATACAAAAATTAGAGGGGCATGGTGTCACCCTCCCATAATCCCAGCTACTCAGGAGGCTGAGACACAAGAATTGCTTGAACCCATGAAGTTGAGGTTGCAGTGAGCTGAGATAGCACTATTGCACTCTAGCTTGGGTGACAGAGCAAGATTCTGTCTCAAAAATATTAATGGATTATGAAACAAAAGTGTTAAAGTTGAGTAATATCAATAAAAATTATTCTGACATCAACAGGAAAAATGGCAACAAAATATTTTCAGATAATTCCAAAAGCAGCACTTCATTAAAAGGAAGAAAAAATTTCAAATAAAAACAATAGGCAGGTATTTAGATGGCTTGATAATTCAGTTAGTGAAAAGGAGTGAATCAGACAATGGTAAAAGCTATATATTTTTTGCTGATTTGTCATAAAATAGTGACACTGACAAAGATAGCATTACCAAAAAATAAAAATAAAAGATAGCATTACCACAAACTGGTTAATGTGTGTCATCTATCAAATGGACATATGTGATGAGAAGAAAACTTGAACTGCCCTAAAATGTTTCAGTTCAGAAATGAAAAAACTATCAATATTTTCCCAAATTTGACAATTCTAAAAATTTGCATCTTCAGTTATGATTTTTGAGACTAAAAGAAACTTCCTTAAATTGTTGGTAATAAAAATCAGTGAGTCGTGGCAAAGGAACGACGTTATCTTTCTGTTCTTGATATGGAAAATAATGTTGCAGAATCATTGTTCTGTGAAGAAGCGGTGAGTACATTACCAGAAATGTCTGGGAAGACAGATTTCAGGAGATGTATCTGGCAGTTAAGAAAACATTGTGTTGTTTTTCTAGATTTTATGATATTTGTGGTATTGTTCTTTTTTAGCTTTAATGTGTAACTCTGTACTTTCACATTCTAAAGCAATACTTGTTTTCTAGTCTAATTTTGTATACTTAAAAAGGGCTTCCCCGAATTTAAGCTTTGACTCCTTAAATTTAAGTTTAAGCTCTGACCACATGAAATTTGCATCTGCTTCTCCTTGCAAGTGTTTCTGAGCCAGGAGAAGTAAATACTTCCAGGAAGAAGTAGAAGGGGATTTTTTTGATTAGGATCAGACGCTGGCTGAAGGCCTTTGAACGTGGGGGTAATTCAGGACGTTTCCCTCTTTGGGCTGGACCCTTTGGGTAGTATCACCATCCTGTCTGCCTCTGGCCAGACTCAGCCTTCAGGGTCCTCAGTCTGCCCCTCCTCTTACCCTCCATGTCTCTCTGCTCTATTCCCAGGTCTTCTCGTGGGCACCCTGGACGTGGTGCTGGACTCCAGTGCCCGCGTGGCCCCTTACCGCATTCTACATCAGACCCAGGACTCCCAGATCTACTGGACAGTGGCCTGTGGTAGGTGCCCATAGTTGTGAGGGGTGCTGGACAGCATCTGCCCTGGAAGGGCCGTTGCCAAGAGGGAGGGGTGTGTAGCCCACATGCCTGGGTGAAGTTCCCTGCTGACAGCTCAGGCCAGGCCAGCAAGAGGGAAGTAGAGGAGTCTTCGCTTCCAGCTTGGGAAGGCAGCTCCACTGGTCACAGGAACAGGGTAAGAGAGGACAGCCCCATGTACCTCTGGGGGCACAGGCTTGGGGCTAGCCAATGTACACATTCTCATGCCACCTTTTCTCAAGGTAGATATAGTCAGCCTTGTTCAAAGATTCCATATTTGCAAGTTGGCCTACTCAATGAAATTTATTTGCAGTCGCCAAATCAATACTTCCAGCAATTTTGTGGTCATTTGGAGACGTTCACTAACATATACATGTTCAAAGCAGTGAAAAATTTGAGTCGCCTGATGCCCATGTCCCCAGCTGAGGTGGAACAGGGTGACACTCTGCCTTCTTGATCCAGCTCTCCTGCTTTACACGCATGTCCTGTTCATGGTCTCATCATTGCCATGTTTGTGCTTGTTGCTGGTTACTTGGCTGCTTAAAATGGCTCCTAAGCATAGCGCCAAAGTGCTATCATTTCTAAGAGCAAGAAGGCTGGTTTGTGCCTTGTGAAGGAGATCCATGCTTTAAAGCAGCTTTGTTCAGGCGTGAGTGATAGTGCTGCTGGCCACGAGCTCAATGCCAGTAAATCAGTAATATGTATTATTTTTTTTTTTTTTTGAGACAGTCTCGCTCTGTTGCCAGGCTGTGCAGTGGCGCGATCTCGGCTCACTGCAAACTCTGTCTCCTGGGTTCAAGTGATTCTCCTGCCTCAGCGTCCTGAGTGGACTACAGGTGTGCTCCACCACACCCAGCTAATTTTTGTATTTTTAGTAGAGATAGGGTTTCTAGGGTTTCACTATGTTGACAAGGACGGTCTCCCTCTCTTGACATCGTGATCTGCCTCCCTTGACCTCCCAAAGTGCCGGCATTACAGGCATGAGCCACCATGCCCTGCCAGTGATACGTATTAAATAGGGTATCTTTAAACAGAAACACATGTAAAACAGTTAAGTATCCGTCAGTTGACAAAAGTGTGATTCGAGGCTCGAGAAACCTAACCCTGTATTATCCTAGGGTACTGCTTCAGGATTCGCTAACGCAGTGTTCACAGCCATTTTACAGAATCTAACCACCTGAATAATGAGAATCTTCTGTAGTTGTCCTCCTAGGTAGAAGCGCACCCACCCTTCCAGGAGTGCGGAGGAAAGTCCCCTTTCAGTGGGCACCTGCTGGGCTGAGTTTGCTCTGAGAAAATGACAGTACTAGCTGACACTCAGACAGTGCTTCCTGTGTGCCAGGCACTTGCCTGAACCACCTGGCAGCTCCAGAAGGCATAAGTACTTCTGTCTTCTCTATATTGAAGGTGAAGAAACTCTGGCCTGGAGGGATTGGGTAACCTGCTCAAAGTCACACAGCTGCAGTTGGACCCTCTCAGTACCTCTCTGAAGCAGAAGCCACGATGCCATTGTTCTCCAGGATAGTGGTTTCCCTTGAAGGGCTGGGAGAAGATGATGATACAAACAAAAGTTTGTCAACCTCATGGCTAGACTCCAGCTTCAGGAGGGGAAGGGTCAAGGGAGTAAAAGCACAGGGCAGGTTGTGCCCCAGGAACAGCCCCACTCCCAGGTAGATGCTCTGCATGGGCATCTTGACCAGCAGTGCCCTTCTTCCATGAAGGACTGAATAACTCAGTAAGAGTTAGGAAGAGGAGTCTGCCTGAGGCCAAGTAGGGAAGTCCAGTTAGACCCCAGGTCTCCGGTTGCAGAGCCTGAGTGGGCCCTGGGGGCAGCAAGAGTTTGCTTGCCAGAGGAGGGGTTTCCTGTGGGGAGGGGAACATTTCTGAGCCGGCCAGGAGGTTGGTATCTGCTGATGAGGAGAGGAGCTACTTTAACATGGGCCCTTGAGATTTTCATCTCTGGCAGCAAGAGCTGCCCCTCCCTGGGGAGAGAAAAGTTTGAGGGGCAGAGGGGGAATCTTTTTAATCACAGTGGGCCTGGGGCTCTGGAGGGGCCCAGCCACAGCCACACTTCGGAGCCTGTGTACACAGCCCCATGCCACACCATCCTGTCGGGTCCAAAGCCCTGTACTGGCCCTGGCTGCACCTCCCTTTGCTGCAAGCCAGGCTAGAAGCAGCTCACCAAAACCAGGCATGGCCCCGCCAGCACCTGCCCAGTGAGTCCTGCCCCTTGAGCTTGGTGCTTGAGGACTCCTGGGGGTCTGCCTGCCTCCATTTCTGGCTTCTTCTTCGCAACTCACAGCCTGACCTTCAGCCAGACTACACAGTTGCAGGGCCTGGAGGAGCCACACTCCTCCTGGCTGCTATGCATAGTGTCCACCATGCCAGCTAACCTTCCTTCCTGCTCTGCTGAGAACTGCCCAGACTCCACAGACCCATCCTTCCTTCTTACTCCTCAGGACTTGATGTGTCTGCGCACTCTTTTACACAGAAGCCCATGAGGCTGGGAGCTCCCAAGGGTGAGGGCAGGCTCTGCAGCCAGGCAGCCAGGGTTAGGATTCTGGTTTGATCGCTTCCCTGCTGTGTGACCTTGGGTAACTTATTTCACCTCTCTGTGCCTCAGCTTCATCTATTAAAATGAAATTAATGGTACCTTTCTCCACTGTGTTCTGAGAATGAAATAAGATAATCCATGGAAAACTCTGAAAACAGAAATAGCATTTAATACTCTAATTAGCTATTATGTTTATTCCCAGTACCTAGCATAGAGATTGAGTAGTTCGTTTTCTTAGTATTAAATGAAGATTGAGTTATTTATAACTAATATTTTTTTAGTGCACATATGTTTAACAACAAAAATTGTTTTTGAGACAGTCTCTCTCTTGCCCAGGCTGGAGTGCTGTGGTACAGTCACAGCTCACTGCAGCTCCCTGGCTGAAGCAATCCTCCCACCTCGGCCTCCTGATTAGCTGGGACTACAGGCCCAAGCAACCATGCCTGACTAATTTTCTCTATTTTTCGTAGAGACAGCCCTGTTGCCCAGGCTGGTCTCAAACTCCTGGGCTCAAGTGATACCCCTGCCTCAGCCTCCCAGAGTGCTGGGATTAGAGGAGTGAGCCACTGTGACTGGCCTGTAAATATATATATATATTTTTTTTAAAGACAAAGTCTTGTTCTGTTGCCAGGTTGGAGTGCAGTGGCATGATCTCGGCCCACTGCAACCTCCAGCTCCCTGGTTCAAGCAATTCTTCTGCCTCAGCCTCCCAAGTAGCTGAGATACAGGCATGCGCCACCATTCCCAGCTAATTTTTGTATTTTTAGTACAGACGAGGTTTCACCATGTTGGCCAGGATGGTCTCAATCTCCTGACCTCGTGATCTGCCCACCTAGGCCTCCCAAAGTGTTGGGATTACAGGTGTGAGCCACCGCGCCCAGCCAATATTTTTTATTAAAGTGCTGACACATCTACACAGACAGCTATGAGATTTCTTCTGTTTTAGTTTTCTAGGAATGTATGTGTAAAAGAAAATGATACAGTAGACTTGTACCACAAGTAAATCTGACTTCCAGATTGAACTGTGGGTTCCTGGCAAAGAGAATGAAAAAGAAATCTCTACCTACCAACTAGGCCTGGTCCTCTGTGCATCAGGGAAAGGAGGCTATTATAGAAATGCAAAGAAAAATGAAAAAAAGTTAAAAGTAAATTACAGATAACATAAGGGGTTTCCAGGAGTAATTCTGGGGCCTTTTGTGACTCACTGCAAGCTATGTGACTCTGGGTACAATCATTTTCCCATGGGCATCCTCCCCGAGGCCCATCAGGGGAGGATCTGTCCTGTGGCCTTGCTTCTTAGGTCAGGGTCTGCTTGAGGAGATTTGACAAAGCAAACAGATCAGCCCCAAGCAGAAGAGCCGGGCTGTGACACTTATAAGCAGGTGCCATGGGATGGAGTAGGTGACAGGCCCAGCGTGGCCTGGAGGGAGGGTTGGAGCTATCTCTAGCTGGCAGAAGAGCATGGTCACATAGGGAAGGAGGGTGGCCAGGGGAAGGCACCCCAGCAGAAACATCTGGTTCATGGTCACACTGGACTCGTGTCTTGGCCAAGGCTTTCTGCATGCCCGGTGGGTGGGCCTTCTATCCCACCCCTGGACAGCTGAGAACGATTCAGGGTGTCATTCACTCCTCATCCTTGTGTTCATTCAGCATGGGCAAAGCCCCAGAAACAGGTGCTAGGGGTAAGGGAAGCCAGTCCAGGCAGAGATCTCTCATCCCTTTGCTCTTCCCCTGTGGCTTCTTCCCCAGTTCCTTGATGAGAGCAAACAGTTCTACCCTTTGGAAGTGGCATCGTGCTGCCATTTCTACATTTTTGTTTTGTGTGTTCTGTTTTTTTGGAGATGGGGTCTCACTTTGTCACTCAGGCTGCACTGAGCCTCCCAGGATCAAGCAGTCCTGCCTCAGCATCCTGAGTAGCTGGGACCATAGGCACATGCCACCACGCCCAGCTAATTTTTTTGTATTTTTGGTTTTGCCATGCTGCCCGTGCTGGTCTTGAACTCCTGGGCTCAAACGATCCTCCTACCTTGGCCTCCCAAAGTGCTGGGATTATAGGCATCAGCCATGGCACCCAGACTTTCTCTATATTTTTTTATTTCCACTGGGCCTGTGGAGTACAGGGACCCCCTCCCTCCTAGGTGGGCCAGACACTGGGGAAGAGGGTGGCCAGGAGAAACTGAACAGAGGGACAATAGCTACTTGCCTGCCCAGCAGGCGCCTAGGAGGCCAGGGGCCTGGATTCTTGTAGGAAGCTCCGGCTGCTACCTGTGGACACCTGGATTCTCAGGAAAGAGCTGGACTCATTTATACAAAGTGTGACTGTGTCTGATTAACACATACATAGCGAAGGCCACATTAAGTTCTTTCAACATGAGGAAAAGTATAAGTAAGCTTTCAGACGCACATACTATTTCTAGGACACACAGGAAACTGACTCTCACTGTTGGCTTCAGGGACAGGTGGAAACATTCTCTCCACATGACTGTGATTCCGCCTGGACATTTTAATTTTTTGTTTTTTACCAGGACCATTTATTACTTCGGTTATATACATATTCATAAGCTTAAGAAGGAAAAGACTAAGCAGCTTGAAGATTTTAGTTGCTATGATTTAGCAAATTAGATTGCCCACTTTCATCTCGCTTCTTTGAATTTGTGTTTAAGGCCCGGTGAATTTATTGTTTTTCTTTTACTTCACCAAACCTCTTCTAGGTTCTTCGCGCAAAGAGATCACAAAACACTGGGAATGGCTGGAAAATAACTTGCTCCAGACACTGTCCATCTTTGACAGTGAGGAAGATATCACCACCTTCGTCAAGGGCAAGATACATGTAAGGTTTATGTGCCACTCCCTGTTCTCACCCTTCCCTGGCCGGCAATACTCTTGTGTATTATCCTATTTAATCTTCACAATGTAGGGTGTGTCCCAATTTTTCAGAGGTGGAGACTGAAGTGTCAGTGCTCCTTCTCTTGGAGTTGAAAGGGACAGAGGAACTCATGACCCAGGAAAACCCCTTCTTACCCTGGCTGGGACCTGGAGGCTACTGAAGCCTAGCTTGGGGCTTCCATTCCTACCTAAGTGCCTTGGAAGGCGTATGTAGATAGACAGTTCTGTTTGCCAAAAGAGACGCTGGAAACAATAGGATATTTTGAGTTATTTTTATTATAAAACTAACGTTATTTTAAAAGACACACATCCTTTACCCAAAATTTCCATTTCTTGGAGTTTACCCTAGAGTGTATTTATATATGCAGAATATACAGTTTAAAGGGCCAGGTATGGTGGCTCACATCTGTAATCCCAGCACTTTGGAAGGCAAGGCAGGAGGATCATTTGAGCCCAGGAGTTTGAGACCAGCCTGGACAACATAGCGAGACCTCGTCTTTAAAAAAAAAAATATATATATATATATATGTGTGTGTGTGTGTGTATATATATTTATTTATTTATTTATATTTATATGTGTGTATATATACACACACCCATATATATTTATATATATATATATATTTATATATATATATATATATATTCAATATACATTATATATATAAAAACACAGTTTAATATGTTTCCCAAAAAGACTGGAAACGATGCCTCCTGATCCCATGATAAGGGAGGAAAGCAGCTGTTCTCTCCTCTGCAACATAAGAGTAATAGTAGATGCTGACATTTACTGAGGACTTTATGTATGCTCATTGTGCTAAGTGCTGTGTGTTCAAGGTACTTATTAAATCATATAAGTTATATATGGTATACTTAATTCAATATTTTGTAGCCATCAAAGCAATGGTTATGAAAATTATAGCAGTGTGTAAAAACTCATGGTGATCTCTAAGTTGTTTCCTCTTGGGGATAATTAACGGAATAATGATCATTTATGTGAATGTGTATGTCTTTTTTTTTTTGAGACAGCGTCTCATCTGTTGCCTAGGCTGGAGTGCAGTAGCACAGTCTTAGCGCACTGCAACCTACACCTCCCAAGTTCAAGCGAATCTCCTGCCTCAGCCTCCCAAGTAGCTGGGATTACAGGCACGTACCACTACGCTGAGCTAATTTCTGTAATTTTAGTAGAGACCGGGGTTTGGGCGCAGTGGCCCACACCTGTAATTCCAGCACTTTGGGAGGCTGAGGTGGGTGGATCACCTGAGGTCAGGAGTTCGAGAGTAGCCTGGCTAACATGGCAAAACCCTATCTCTACTAAAAATACAAAAATTAACCGGGTATGATGGCATGCACCTATACTCTCATCTACTTGGGACCTGAAACAGGAGACTTGCTTGAACCCGGCAGGCAGAGGTAGCAATGAGTAGAGATCACATCACTGCACTCCAGCCTGGGTGACAGAGGAAGACTCCATCTCAAAAAAAAAAAAAAAAAGTAGATACGGGGTTTTGCCATGTTGGCCAGAGTGGTCTCAAACTCCTGACCTCAAGTGATCTGCCTGCCTTGGTCTCCCAAAGTTCTGGGATTACAGGCATGAGCCACCACAGCTGGCCTGAATGTATGTATCTTTTTTTTCTGTTTGGTTATTGCCTTAAGTTAGATTCATGGGAGGGCTCTTACTAGGTCACAGTCACGTGGTACAAAGTTGCTTTGGGCAGGCCCTTGTAAATTCCTGATAACAGAACTTCCTAAGCCTCAGCAGACATTACCAAGTTTCTCAGGTCTTCTTGGTGCACTTTGGGGTTCAAGATGAGACCTGGTTGCCTCTGTCTCTAGGAAAACAGATGTAGAGAGCAGAAGCAAGCCTTTACTCTCTGGTAAGCAATTGGGCGATGATAATAATAGTAGTCATGGCATTATTCACTGCCTCCTATATGCCTGGCCCAACAAATGAATCAGCAGAACAAACTCTAAATGACTCATAAGCCAAGGAAGAAATAGAAATTAGAAAATGTTTAGAATTGAGGCCAAGTGTGGTAGCTCATGCCTGTAATCCCAGCACTTTGGGAGGCCAAGACCGGTGGATCACTTGAGGCTGGAGTTCGAGACCAGCCTGGCCAACATGGGAAAATCCTGTCTACTAAAAAAAAATTCTTTTTTTGGGATGGAATTTTGCTCTTGTTGCCCAGGCTGGAGTGCAATGGCCCGATCTCGGCTCACTGCAACCTCTGCCTCCCCGGTTCAAGCCATTCTCCTGCCTCAGCCTCCCAAGTAGCTGGGATTACAGGCATGCACCACCATGCCTGGCTAATTTTTTGTATTTTTAGTAGAGATGGGGTTTCTCCATGCTGGTCAGGCTGGTCTCAAACTTCCGACCTCAAGTGATTTGCTCGCCTTGGCCTCCCAAAGTGCTGAGATTGCAGGTGTGAACCACCGTGCCTGGCTAAAAATTTTTTTAAAAGCAGCTGGTGGCCGGGCATGGTGGCTCACACCTGTAATCCCAGCATTTTGGGAGGCCAAGGTGGACGGATCATAAGGTCAGGAGTTTGAGACCAGCCTGGCAAACATGGTGAAACTCTGTCTCTACTAAAAATACAAAAATTAGCTGGGCGTGGTGACACATGTCTGTAATCCTAGTTACTGGGAGACTAAGTCAGGAGAATTGCTTGAACCCGGGAGGCAGAGGTTACAGTGAGCTGAGATCATGCCACCGCACTGCAGCCTGGGTGACAGAGCAAGGCTCTGTCTCAAAAAAAAAAAAAAGTAGGCCGGGCGCAGTGGCTCAAGCCTGTAATCCCAGCACTTTGGGAGGCCGAGGCGGGTGGATCACGAGGTCAAGAGATCAAGACCATCCTGGTCAACATGGTGAAACCCCGTCTCTACTAAAACTACAAAAAATTAGCTGGGCATGGTGGCGCGTGCCTGTAGTCCCAGCTACTCAGGAGGCTGAGGCAGGAGAATTGCCTGAACCCAGGAGGCGGAGGTTGCGGTGAGCCGAGATCGCGCCATTGCACTCCAGCCTGGGTAACAAGAGTGAAACTCCGCCTCAAAAAAAAAAAAAAGTAGCTGCATGTGGTGTTGGGCACTTGTAGTCCCAGCTACTTGGGAGACTGAGGCAGGAGAATCACTTGGATTTAGGAGGCAGAGGATGCAGTGAGCTGAGATCATACCACTGCACTGCAGCCTAGGCAACAGTGAGACTCCATCTCAAAAAAAAGAAAATAATTGAGATACTACTTATCAGTATATGTGGGATCAGTGAGAGCAATACAGAGAAGGAAATTTAAAGCTTTCAATCTTATAAACGAAGGATGAATGAAAATAAATGAGCCAAGTGTCCAGTAAGTTAGAAAAAGGACTCCAGAGAAACCAAGAAGTAAGACAGAAGGAAATAATAGAGGGCCAATGTTATTTCTGTAGAAAACAAGGGAACCATAGAGAAGAGCAACAGATCCCCAAATATTAGCAAACCTATAGCAAAAGGGACCCAAGACAAAAGAGAGAAACCTCAAATATGCAGTGTTGGGGATACACCATGAGGAGCATCTGTAAAAAAAAACGCAAAGCTCTAAATAGAGACAGGATAACAAACAGCCTTAAACCAGTACCTTTAAGAATTTAGACAAGGGCCGGGCGCGGTGGATCACGAGGTCAAGAGATCGAGACCATCCTGGTCAACATGGTGAAACCCCGTCTCTACTAAAACTACAAAAAAAAATTAGCTGGGCATGGTGGCGAGTGCCTGTAATCCCAGCTACTCAGGAGGCTGAGGCAGGAGAATTGCCTGAACCCAGGAGGCGGAGGTTGCGGTGAGCCGAGATCGCGCCATTGCACTCCAGCCTGGGTAACAAGAGCGAAACTCCGTCTCAAAAAAAAAAAAAAAAGAATTTAGACAAAAGAGGGCTGGACGCGATAGCTCATACATATAATCTCAGCACATTGGGAGGCTAAGGCAGGTGGGTCACTTGAGGCCAGGAGTTCAAGACCAGCCTGGCCAACATGGCAAAACCTCATCTCTACTGAAAATACAAAAAATTAGCAGGGTGTGGTGGCACACACCTGTAATCCCACCTATTCGGGAGGCTGGGCAAGAGAATCACTTGAACCCGGGAGGCAGAGGTTTCAGTGAGCCAAGATCGCACCACTGCATTTTAGCCTGGGTAGCAGAACGAGTCTCTGTCTCAAAAAAAAAAAATTTTTAGATAAAATGGGCACTTTATTAGAATAATATTTATTAGGTTTCCGGTTGCTTCTGCAACAAGTTACCATAAACTTGGTGGCTTAAAAGAACACAAATTTGGCTAGGCACAGTGGCTCACATCTGTAATCCCAGCACTTTGGGAGGCCAAAGCAGGCGGATCACCTGAGGTCAGGAGTTCGAGACCAGCCTGGCCAACATGACGAAACCCCATCTCTACTTAAAATACAAAAATTACTCAGGCGTGATGGTGGGCCTCTGTAATCCCAGCTACTAGGGAGGCTGAGACTGGAGAATCGCTTGAACCGGGAAGTGGAGATTGCAGTGACCTGAGATCACACCATTGCACTCCAGCCTGGGCAACAAGACAAAACTCCGTCTAAAAAAAAAAAAAAAACTCACAAATTTACTATGTTACAGTAACATAGAGGCCAGGAAGCCAGAATTGGTCTCACTTGGCTAAAATCCAGGCGTTATCTGCAAGCTGTGTTTCTTCCAGAGGCTCTGAGGGGAGAATTGTTCCCTTTCCTTTCCCAACTTGTAGAAGCTGCCTATTCCTTGGTTTTTGGCCCCTTCCTTCATCTTCATGCCAGCAGCATAGCGTCTTCAGCTCAGCTAGTCTCTCCCTTCATCTACCCCACTCCCTCTCTCCTTCTCTCATCACCTCACCTTCTGTCAGGGTCACCTCCCCTCTCAAGATCTTCAGTCACTTCTGCAAAGTTCCTTTTGCTAAGTAGGTCACATATTCCAAGATCCTGGGGATTAGGATGTGGACATCTTTGTGGAGCCATTGTGTGTCCTACCATGTAATACAACTTAACTGCACAGGGTCTCAGGAAGAAGTAGGAAACCTGAAAATGCTACAACTGTTAGAGAAATTGCATTCGTAATTTAAAATCTACCCAGTGATTTTACAGGTGGATTCTATCTGTTAACAGGAAATTTCAACCCCATGAGCCAGTCCCCTTGGTAGGAATTGTTCCTCCTGAGTGGAGGCTGGAAAATGGCCTGTGGGCTCAGGGCTGGTGAGTCCCGGTGAAGAATGCAGAGGGAAGCACAGAGCAGGCCATTGACCTGGGACAGTGGCCTGAAGGGCAGTGCTGCTGAGATAGCTGCAGAGATGGCTGGGCCACCGTGGGCTGGCCAGGGTTGCCTCTTTTCTTTCCATGGTTGGGACACGTTTTCAGCCTCCCAGTAGGGTAGAATCAGAGGCAGCAGAAAACCAAGGTAGAGCCCTAATAATGAGGAGGGTGTTTGCCAAGGCTTTTCCCAGTCACAGGACTAGATCCTGTAGCCTGGTTCCTGTAGGAGCACTCTGCAGAGGCACCAAAGGCCCCTGGAGAGAGATGTTTAGATCGCAGCTGTGGTGATGCTAGTAGAAGGGAAGAAAAACCCTTTTTCCTTCTCCCCATTTAGGTTCTTGTCTGGGGCTCTGTTGCAATAGACAGATTAATAAGAGAAAAGCAGAAGTTTACTAATGTATATATCCCATATATTCATGGGAGAAACTCTAAATAAACTCAAAAGTTTAGTTAGAATTGGGTTTATACAGCCTCTTAACACAGCAACAGTCCACTTAAAGAGCAATAACAGGACGGAGGAAAACAGCTTAGGCTTCCAAGGGCAGGAAACTGAGAAATGTAAAAACATGGGATGAAACTAATGGACTAAGGCTTGTTTGCAGACACTTATGGTGTCATCTCTGGGCTGATAGGAATCTAGAATTGTCTTTGGTAAAGGTGAATGTGTATCCAGCTTTTATGCAGAAAGGGGGAAGGCAGAGAGAGCTTTTCCTGTGTTTGCTGCTACTTAATTGTCTTCAGCTCAAAATACTTATGTCAAAGAGGCATGTTTTTGGATGACATATTCTGATTTCCTTCCCTGGCTGCTCTGAGAAATAGAAGAAATCAGAGCAGGCCCCACCTTTCAGTCCTCACCGAGGCTTGTGGCTGTCCTCCCTGCCCATGGACAGAGCGACGGGTGGCAGCACAGCCATCTGCACTGACCTTGACTTACTTTGGTTTATCCTGTAATTGTCCTAGAAAATTAATATGTACATTTTGAGCTGAGGACACTGAGGACCTCTTTTACCCCAGGAGGCTTGGGGCTAGCTCAGTGCCCCAGGGGGATGTCTCTGGGCACCCCAAGCCCAGCAACAATGGCAACACCATGAGGGAGTATGGATGGGTCCTGAACCTGTGGGTCCTGCCGCTGTTCTGTGTGCAGGGCTGAGAGGCAGGAGCCCTCTGGCAGACAGTGGGTCAAGTGTATTACATCCTCCAGGATGTGATGGGAGAAGCACTTTACAGAACAGGGCCACAAGGTGATCCTGTTTGGGCAAATAAAGGGGAAAAGAGGAAAACATGCATTTGCTTATGGATCCATCAGTGTTCGCATGCCAAGAGGGAACCAGGAAAGTCACTACAGAGGACAAGAGAACATTCCCTTTTCATTGAACACACATTTCTACTATATGCATTTTTTTTTTACCGTGTTTATGGATAATATGTTTCAACAATTTTACATGAAAATAACTGAAATGGGCCAGGCACGGTAGCTCACACCTGTAATCCCAGCACTTTGGGAGGCTGTGGCGAACAGATAACGAGATCAGGAGAACGAGACCATCCTGGCCCACATGGTGAAACCCCATCTCTACTAAAATACAAAAAATTAGCTGGGCGTGGTGGCACGTGCCTGTAGTTCCAGCTACTCGGGAGGCTGAGGCAGGGGAATCTCTTGAACCTGAGAGGCAGAAGTTGCCGTGAGCTAAGATTGTGCCACTGCCGTCCAGCCAGGATGATGGAGTGAGACTCCATCTCAAAAAAAAAAAAGCCAGGTACAGTGGCTCATGCCTATAATCTTAGCATTTTGGGAGGCCAAAGCAGGTGGATCATGAGGTCAATAGATCAAGACCATCCTGGCTAACCCAGTGAAACCCCATCTCTACCAAAAATACAAAAAATTAGCCGAATGTGGTAGCGTGTGCCTGTAGTCCCAGCTACTCAGGAGGCTGAGGCAGGAGAATCACTTGAACCTAGGAGGCAGAGATTGCAATGAGCTGAGATTGCGCCACTGCTCTCCAACCTGGGTGACAGAATGACACTCTGTCTCAAGAAGAAAAAAAGAAAAGAATGGAAATATTCATTTAAAAATTGGCCAGACACACAGTGACTCACGACTGTAATCCCAGCACTTTGGGAGGCTGAGGCAGGCAGATCACTTGAGCCCAGGAGTTTGAGACCAGCCTGGGCAATATGGGAAAACCCCATTTCTACAAAAAGTACAAAATTTTCCAGGTATGGTGGCGTACTCCTATTGTCCCAGCTACTCAGGATGCTGAGGCAGGAGGATGGCTTCAGCTGTTGGGTCAAGGCTACAATGAGCCATGGCTGAGCCAGTGCACTCCAGCCTGGGTGACAGAGTGAGACCCTGTCTTAATTTTTTTTTTTAAAGCCTCTGCTCACAGCCAGTGATGACAATAGTTCAGGGAGTTGCAGGAACTTGTCTAGAGGGTCACATAGGCAATATCTGTTGTCCGTGCGCCTTGACTGCAGGCCAGCAAGAGCCACTGACTGTTACCACCTGTTTCTGTAGCCCTTAGACCAAGGTCCCTTTAGTCCTGGGTTCCCTGGGCCTCTGCTCCACCCTTTTATCTGTCCAGGACTTTGCAGGGCAAGCCCTTGTCCTCTTGCCTTCCTCCAGGGCATCATTGCAGAAGAGAACAAGAACCTGCAGCCCCAGGGAGACGAGGACCCCGGGAAGTTCAAGGAGGCCGAGCTGAAGATGCGGAAGCAGTTTGGGATGCCTGAGGGAGAGAAGCTGGTGAATTACTACTCCTGCAGCTACTGGAAGGGCCGTGTGCCCCGGCAGGGCTGGCTCTACCTGACGGTCAACCACCTGTGTTTCTACTCCTTCCTGCTGGGGAAGGAAGGTGAGCCAGCCCCTCAGCGTGCCCCAGCCCCTCCATGCCCTCGGCCCCCAGATACTCCATCCCCACATAGCCACCAGAGGGATCTCCCTGAAACCCAAATGCCACCTTAGCAGCCCGGGGTGGGACTGCCCAGCCTTGGCCAGGTGTACACCTGCTCCCAGCTGACTTTTACCATGCCTACCACTTGCTATAGGGTTCTCCACATGGTGACTTCACATGCCTCCTGCCCTGCCCTCTTCTGCCAGGCTGGCATATTTGGGGCACACGTCTGCCCCGAATTCCTGGTGATTGCGTGTCATGCATTGCCTTGGGTGCATGCCACAGCCCTCACCTGCTGCAGGTCTCTTCCTGCAAACACCCCAGCCACAGGATGGGAGCCTGGTTCCCCAGCAGCTCCACAAAGAGCCCCCAGGGTCTTAGCCATCCCCAAGCCTACCAAGCCCTTCTCCCTCCTCACCTCCCTCAGCCCACAGACTCCCTGTGCCCTCTCCTGCATTTGCTGCTTACCGGTCACAACCAGGTGTCCAATCACCTCCTATCAGCTGGGGCCAGGTCCTGCTCTGTGTAGGCTGTGCTGTGCTGTGACTGTTCACACATCAGTGCACTCCCACTCAAGGGGGCTGCTGGGTGGGTCTCAGTGGTTCACATTCGTTCCTTTCACCTTCAGCCACTGGTGGGGCAGACACTGTGTATGGTTGGTCTGGAAGGCAGCGGACACCTCAGTGGCCTGGTCTCTCCATATGGAGGGTGTGACTCAGCCCACCAGGCCTGGGCACCCAGGGCACACAGGAAGTGCCCCCAGAGAGCAGTTCCCTGGGGTGGGTCTGGGGTACAGATGGGCATCTCACCCTGCCGGGCCCTAACACGCGGTGTGTCTGTCCCTGTGGACACAGTGAACCTCGTGGTACAGTGGGTGGACATAACACGTCTGGAGAAGAACGCCACCCTGCTCTTCCCTGAGAGCATCCACGTGGAGACCCGTGACCAGGAGCTCTTCTTCTCCATGTTCCTCAACATCGGCGAGACCTTCAAGCTCATGGAGCAGTTAGCCAACCTGGCCATGCGGCAGCTGCTGGACAGCGAGGGCTTCCTGGAGGACAAGGCCCTGCCTAGGCCCATCCGGCCACACAGGAACATCTCAGCCCTGAAGCGGTGCGTTGCCCTCTAGGGCTGGGGTAGGTTCATGTGAGCCAGGTTCACTGACTGTGGCTGGGACCTGCCTGGTCCAAGTGTGTAGACCTGGAGAAGGTATCCACGCTTCCCCGTCACGGGCTCCCCACTTGTGAGGGAAGTCAGGTTAACAGATCATTGCAGTACTGTGTGGAGAGGCAGCAGGAAAGAGTTGTGATGTCTTGAAGATAACACTAATGGGGAGGAGGTTCTTCCCATTTATTCCTCTTGGTCCTACGATGGAAAGAGGCGCTTACATCCCTAGGTATCAGACAAGGAAGCTGAGGCACAGAGAGGTTAAGTAACTTGCCTGAGGTCCCTCAGTGAGCAGTGGAGTCAGGATGTAGCCACCTCAGCCAGGGTACTCTGACACCCCGCCCCAGGAAGGCTTCAGTGAATCTGGGCTCAAGTGCACTGCCTCCATCCCACTGTGATTGACAGCTCTCCTGTATACCCCAAGACTCCTTCGCCAGAGGCCCCTCACAGCCATGGGGACCCCAGGGATCCTGGGTTTGATAAGGAAGCAGGCCTCTGGGTCTGAAGCCAGCCAGGAAGATGGGCCATTTGTGGGTCCGAGGTCCCTGCTGTCCTGTCCAGGGGATTGATAGATAGGAACACATCATAGCAGCTGGCCATCCCAGGCTTATGTTTGGGCTCCTAGGTTGTAGCTTAATGGGAAACTCAAGAGGCTGGCCAAGATCCCTGAGGTTCCCTGGGTCCCATAGCCAGCCTGAGCACAGCCAGCCAAATTCATACCCTTGTGTTCAGTGACCTCATTCCAGTCAGATCATTTCCTGCATTGCACCCACAGACCATGGTCTAGGCCCAAACTCTGGGGTCCACCTCCAGGACCAGAAAATTGTGCAAGCATGTCGCCCTTGGGATGCGAGTGGCAGGTTGGCTTGTGGGACCTTTTGGAAAGAACACAAGCAGAGATAGAACATGACTGTGCCTGGCACTGTTGGTGAGAGTGCAGTCAAGCCCTGGTCAGGCTGCTGTAACCCAGGGTAGGCAGGAGGCTCCCTTTGGAGCTGGGAGAGTTTGTATGGACAGAACCACTGAAGGGGTGAGGGCCTGGGCCAGACACCTGTCACAGCCATTAGATACACAGGTGTGCTTTTCTGTTAGCAGCTACATGCTTTAGTTTTAGCTCCACAGCTCCCTGTGGGGAGCTCCTCACCTAGATTTCAATTCCTCCCTATGGGGTTAGGCCTGTCCAAGGTGGAAGAGCTGCCCCAGGCCCCCCATCTGAGTGGGACCCAGTGCCAGCACTCTGGGCTCTGCCTGCCCTTCATTACTGAGGGATGGGTTGCACATTGCCAGGCCAGCATCTAGGTGTCCTTTTCAAAGCAGTCTCAGAACAGATGGCTGGCCACTTCACTGGTTATGTGACTGTTTCACCTTCTGCCTGGTCACTCAGTATGCATCTTTTATTGAACTCTAAGGTCCCTGAGCATGACTTGCTCAAGGGAGAACCTCAGGGATCCTGAATCTGATGTGGAAACTGAGGGCTGGGGAGGCCCCATTGCCTCCTTGAGAGTGTGCTGGTCCTGACTTTGTCCCCTTTCCTCCTGTCCTCCCACCTTGTTTCCCCAGAGACCTGGATGCCCGAGCCAAGAATGAATGCTACCGAGCCACGTTCCGGCTGCCCAGGGATGAGCAGCTGGACGGCCACACAGGCTGTACCCTGTGGACACCGTTTAACAAGCTGCACATCCCCGGCCAGATGTTCATCTCCAACAACTACATCTGCTTTGCCAGCAAGGAGGAAGATGCATGCCACCTCATCATACCCCTGAGGGAGGTCAGCATCCCCTGGTTGAGGGGCCAAGGCCTTTCCAGGCCCAAGGGATCCGTGGGCTCAGGGACCAGCCTATCCTGCTCTGCTGTGGCTCGCTGAGGGGCACCTGGGAAGAGGCCCCGGCCCAGGCAGTCACATGTCACTCAGTCATGGGACAGGTGGAGGGTGTAGGCTGAGTGAGCCCCTCCACAGTCACCTGCCCTGTGGGGGAGGCAGGCAACATGGTGGGGGCACACTCCTTGCCCTATCAGGTCACTTGCCTAGTGGAGACAGGGCCTCCCACGCATGAGTTTCTATCAGGCCTGCCTTCTGTGCCCTGCAGTTGAATTTTGGCAAAGCACTGCTCTGTGGCTGGGCTTAAAGGGCCATGTACCTATACCAGTCGCACATGTCACTTTCAGAGGCCACCTCACCAGTTCTCTCCGGACACACCACCTTGGCTGTGGCTCAGGCTCCAGCAGGCCATCAGAGGTCAGCCCTCCCCTATTGGGCAGGGTTGGCTCTCACTAGCTCCTTCTTGGGTTTCTTGGGCTTCCACAGTGACCCTGGTGGGAACAAGGCGATCTGTCCTGCACTGCAGTGAAGGGATGTGGACAGCAAGGACAAGGGCCCCCACCCAAACAGAAGGCATGAGACTGACTCAGGACAGGTCCAAAGGCCTCCTTTTCCTTGTGGCCAAGCAGGGCACTGACTTTAATTATAAGAAGCAAGTGAAGGCTGGGCATGGTGGCTCACACCTGTGATTCCAGCACTTTGAGAGGCCAAGGCTGGCTGATCACGACGAGGTCAGGAGTTCCAGACCAGCCTAGCCAACGTAGTGAAACCCCGTCTCTACTGAAAGTACAAAAATTAACTGGGCATGATGGCACACGCACCTGTAGTCCCAGCTGCTCCGGAGGCTGAGGGAGGAGAATCACTTGAACCCAGGAGCGGAGGTTGTGGTGAGCTGAGATTGCGCCACTGTACTCCAGCCTGGGCAACAGAGTGAGACTGTCTGAAAAAAAAAGATTCTTCCCTGGCATTTGCACAAAGCCCTCAAGTTGTAAGTGTGGCCGAGAATAGGTGTGGGAGAGTTGCTGCCTCAGTTTCCCCAAGGGAAGTCAGAGGGAAGGAACTCAGAAGAGCCATAGCTCCAAAAGCTCCAGTTTGAGAGGCTCAGGTGTGACCCAGACCTCATATTCTTTTAGCACCAGGGCCCTGTGGATCTGTTCTAGGCACTGTACTGACCTGGCCCCCAGGCCTAGGGGTCTTCCTGACACCTGAGGCGCCATTTGAATTTGTCCTGCCGGGCTCTTGACATCTGTGATGGTAGAGAGCCCTGGCTGAGCTTGGGGAGCAGGACTAGCCCACCCTGGAGGGCTGGGTGTGCTCTGGTGACGGGGCTCTGCACCTGGTAAAGGTGGAGGTAGCGTGCTCAGCCAGTGCTGACCCCTCAACACACCTGCTCCCCCACGTTCCAGCCTGCAGGCTCCTGAGCACGCAGTTCATTCTATGGGTCTAGTGGGCTCTTGAATTTCACTCCCAACCATGCCCTTCTAAGCTTCCCTCGGGAAGTGACCCCACTTCCACCCTTTGCCCAGGTAAAATCTATGTATCAGCCTAGATTCTGACCCCTTCCTCCTCCCTGTGTCCTCTACCTACAACATGTCCTGCCAGCTTGCCCCACAGAGCTCAGCCTTTCCTCTCCACCGCCACTAGCTAAGACACCATCATCTGCTTTAGACACTCCCTAACCACATTTAACCCCCGCCCCCCTCTTTTTTTGTTTTTGTTTTTGTTGTTTTTAAAGACAGGCTCTCACTCTTACCTAGGTGGGGGTGCAGTGGTGTGATCATGGCTCACTGCAGCATCGATCTCCTGGGCTTAAGTGATTCTCCCAACTTGACCTCCCAAGTAGCTGGGACAGCAGATGCACGCCACCACACCTAGCTGGTTTTTTTAACAGAGACAGGGGTTCACCATTTTGCCCAGGCTAGTCTCAAACTCCTGGATTGAAGTGATCCTCCCTCCTCAGCCTCCCAAAGTGCTGGGATTACACACGTGAGCCCCTGCACCTGGCCCAACACACTTAGCCCCTTTATGACGCATCCTCCTACAGCAGCCAGTGAAATTTAAAATGTCAAGTCAAAGCATGTTGCCACCCTGCTTAGAGTCCTCTAGTATCTTCTCCCACCTGCCTCCTGTGACCTGTGAGGCCTTCTTTGAGCCTCTGCCCCCTCTCAGACCTGTGCCCAGGCATACCCCATGTATGCACATGTCCACATGTATATGTTCACACACAGACATAAAAAGTACACATGCACACTCACCCTGCCCCCACTCATGCTGTCCTGGTTTCTCTGGCCTTCTCTTCCTCCCTTAGGCAGTCCCACCCCCCTCTGCAGGGTGACTGCTATGCCCCCTGCCAGCACTCACCTGGCTGGACCAGGCCTTAGCTCAGTGGCCGCCTCCCCATAGGTGTCCTCAGTGCAGAGCTCCCTGGGGCCACCCAGCCTGCCCTCTTGCCAGCACTCACCCCTGATGACTGTGCGCAGCTAGTATGTCCCTCGTCATCTCCCTGCCAGACCTTGGGCTCTGAAGAGGTGTCCACTGAAAGCCTGTCCTGTGCCCTCCATGCCTCAGAGGGGTTCAGAGCTGAGCTCCAGGACCCCTGCTGTCAAAAAGTGTTCCCTGGGAGCAAGTGCAGGGGACAGTCCTGCAAGCAAGGAACTGCTTGCCCTGCTTTAGTATAGCCTTCTGAGAGCCAGTAAAGGCCAGCAGCTCCCAGATGAAAGGAGGGACAGAATGAACATGCTGCTGGCCCATGAGCATGGGCTGAGCACTTTACATCATCATCCTCAGAACCGCCCTGCACGGCCAGTGTGCTTGCCCCCATTGACAGGAAAAATGGGACCTTAGAGGCTCAAGCAGCTTGCTCGAGGTTACATGCAGCAGGTTGCAGAGTCAGGCCACTCACTGCATTGTGCCCAGGAGAGGACAGCTGCAGGACAGTCTCTCATTCACAAACCATACCCAGCTGTAGGGCCTGAGATGCAGACACCGAAAAGAGTGTTTCTGCCTTCTCAGGTGACCATTGTCGAAAAAGCTGACAGCTCCAGCGTGTTGCCCAGCCCCCTGTCCATCAGCACCAAAAGCAAAATGACATTCCTGTTTGCCAACCTGAAAGACCGTGATTTCTTGGTTCAGAGGATCTCTGACTTCCTCCAGAAAACGCCATCCAAGCAGCCAGGTGGCATCGTCGGAAGCAGGAAAGCCAGTGTTGTGGACCCTAGCACAGAGGTGAGAAGCCCCTTGGGAGCAGCAGGGTCGAGTTGGGCCCAGGAAGAGCCAGGGCAGCCATCAGCCTCCCTGCTGCAGCCTGATCCCATGGTGTCTGCTGTGGGCCTTGGGCTGGGGGCTGATGTGTGACAGCTGGCAAGAGACCCCTAGCCCAGCCTCATGCTGCCCAGCAACATCACAGCCTCTCTGCACCCCCAGCCACACACCCCAGTACTCATTCCTGCTGGGCCCGTTGACAGGAACCTTCTCTGGCCGTCCTTTTTGCATTGCTGTACACTGAGAGCAAGGCCACACTGTGGAGGCTGTACACTTTGGCTTTGTTCTCATGGCCTTTCCTGCCAGGCTTTCAGTCTGAGGTTCTTGCCAGTAGAACTGTAATATCACTATTATACCAGCAAACTTAACAATAATTCCTTAATATCATCAAATACTGTATTCACATTTCCCCATGTGCAAGTGTACTTTTCACAGTTTTATTACTTCAACTGAGGCGCACAAAAGTCACACATGTCACTGTTGGTTGATAGGTCTCTTGTATCCCTTTAATCTATGGGCTTCTGCTCCACCTAGCTCCTCTTTTTCCTTCCGCAATATTTTGTTAAAGGAATTGGTCACTTGTGCCATGGAGTCTGTCATCCTCTGGTTTTGCTGATTGCATCTGCTGCAGGCATTTAGCAAGCTCCTATGTCCCCTGTTTGCTTTAAGTTGGTTGAGCAGTGAGACCCAGAGCCATGATCACATTCAGGCTCAGTTGATTTTTGTTCTGGCAGATCTGCCTGTGGGCAGGCTTGAGGTGCTGTGTACTTTCAGCAAGAGATGTCTGGCAACTGGCCACATCTCTGTGCCACCATCAGTCATTGAGAACATGCCTGGCCCCAGCAGCCAGCAGCATGCTCATTCCTTCCCTCCTTTCATCTGGGAGCTGAAATTCTCCCAAAGAGGGAAGCTGACCCCAGGCACAGTTCATAGAGAAAAAGCAGAATACATCTTTTACTCTTCCCTCTTACCAGTTGTCAAAATAATGATGAGTTGGTTTTCTAGTGTCTTCCACATGTGACCAGTAAGTTTTTTGGTTTACTTTTTATTGTAATTATGACTATATAGATTTAAGCAACTGGATATGTGTCTTTCCACTGGAATCACTATTCTTATTCTATTTGTGGCCTGAGGGGCTCATCTGGCATGGCCCTGAGAGTCCCTGGGCACAACACTCATCGTCTTTGAGTCCTTGCTTTCTGGTGTGACAAGGTGAATGTGCTGCTGCTGTCGTTGAGTCTGAATTTGCAAAAACATTTGTCCATTAGAAGAGTCCATATGCAAATCCACAGCTCCAGCTTCTCTGGAAAAGTCAGTGCCCAGCCCTACAGGCCCCATCCCCATTGGGCAGCAGGCATGGGAGCTGTGGCAGCATGTGTCCTCAGTGCTCTAGAACCCTGCGTGGTCCGGCCCAGGCAGGCCTTTACACCCCTATAATAGATGCTAAATAAATTACTACATAGATGAGTGGGTGGGAAGGAGTGGGTGGAATCAGTGTAGATTAGACAAATTAAGAAAGGTGTGGAGGAGGTTGGGCTTCATCTGGGATTTCAAGAAAGTGAAGTTGGATTGGGTGGAAGGGGCAGTGAGCAGCGTGGTCGAGCCTCCTCTGCCTCCATGAGGCCCCACACTTCCTGACGACTGAGTAAGCACCACTCATGGCCCCTCCCAGGCACTTGGCTTCGTGCATCCAAGCACATGTTATTGCATTCCTGTTAGGTGCCAGCTGTTATTCCAGGCCCCAGGAATAGAACAGTGAACATATTGGACACAGTGCATGTTCACTTAGAGCTAATATTCCAGTGAGGGAGACAGTAAGCAAATAAACTTACAATATATCAGGCAGCAGTAAGGGCTATGGGTAGAAATAAAGCAGGATGAGTGGATCAGGAGTGCCGGGGAAAGAAGGGCTCCGTTTTCTCTCTGATGCTCGTGGGCAGCCTCTCTGATCAGGCAGCACTGGAGGAGAAACTTGAAAGAAGCAGGGGAGCCAGCCATAGCATGCCTGGGGACGGGTGTTGGAGCAGAGAGCACAGGAAGCTCAGAGACAGGATTGGGTGTTGCACGGGCTCCTGGGATCAGGGCTTAGGTCACTGACCAGGTGTAGGAGATGAGACCAGAGAGGTGGCAGAAGGCCAAGTCACCAAAAGCCCTTAGGCCCTGTGAATGCTACAGCTTTGACTCTAAGTGAGATGGGAAGCCAGTGAAGAGTCATGACCAGAGGAGGGCACGACCTGTTTAAACATTAATGGGATAACTGTGGCCACCCACTTTGTCAATGGATTAGAGGTGCCCTGTCTAGCAGCCACGTGTGGCTGTGGAGCACTTGAAATCCGGCTGATCCCAATGGAAATGTGCTGTACGTATTCAATTTACATGGATTTTGGAGACTTAATATGAAAAGAAAAACAAAATATCTCCATCTTTTTTTTTTGAGACAGAGTTTTGCTCTTGTTGCCCAGGCTGTAGTGCAATGGCGCCATCTTGTTGCCCAGGCTGTAGTGCCATGGCACCATCACCGCAACCTCCACCTCTCGGGTTCAAGCAATCCTCCTGCCTCAGCCTCCTGAGTAGCTGGGATTACAAGCATGCGCCACCAAGCTCAGCTAATTTCATATTTTTAGTAGAGACAGTGTTTCTCAATGTTGGTCAGGCCGGTTTCGAACTCCCGATCTCAGGTGATCTGCTCGCCTCAGGCTCCCAAAATGCTGGGATTACAGATGTGAGCCAGTATGCCCAGCCTTTTTTTTTTTTTTTTTTTTTGAGACAGTGTTGCTCTGTCACCCAGGTTGGAGTGCAGTGGCACAGTTTTGGCTCACTGCAACCTCCACCTCCTGAGTTCAAGTGATTCTCCTGCCTCAGCTCCCAAGTAGCTGGGATTGTAGGTGTCTGCCACCACACTTGGCTAATTTCATACATTTTTAGTAGAGACGGGGTTTCACCGTGTTGACCAGGATGGTCTCGATCTCTTGACCTCGTGATCCACCCGCCTCGGCCTCCCAAACTAATTTCATATTTTTAGTAGAGTTGGATTTTCGCCATGTTGGCCAGTCTGGTCTCAATATCCTGACCTCGGGTGATCTGTCTGCCTCAGCCTCCCAAGGTGCTGGGATTACAGGCGTGAACCACCGGCCCAGCCACTCCATTGTTTAATTGATACCTGTTGAAATGCTAATATTTTGGATATATTGGATTAAGTCAAATGTATTATTAAAATTAATATCAGTAATTTAGGACTTTTTAATGTGGCTACTAGAAAATTTACAGTTACATTTGTGGCAGTCATCTCTCTTGGGCAGTGCTGGACTAGCACATAGCAAGAATAGAAGCAAAGAGGCTGGCTGAAGGCCATCACAGTAGCAGGGGCACAAGATGACAGAGTCCAGCATCAAGGATGGGAGCAGTGCAGGTGGTAAGAAGTGGTCAGATTCAGGAGGTATATATTATTGTGGTAAAATACACGTAACAAAATTTACCATTATACATTTCACATTGTTAGGCCATCACCACCATCCATCCACAGAACTTTTTCAATTTTGCAAAACTGAAACTCCGAACCTATTAAACAGTAGCTCCTCAGTCCCCACTCTCCCAGCCCCTGGCAACCACCATTCTACCTTTAGACTCTTTGAATTTAACTCTTCTAAGTAATGCACATAAGTGGAATCATAGAGTATTTTCCCTTTTGTGCCTGGCTTATTTCATTTAGCACAATGTCCTCCAGGTTCATCCCTGTTGTAGCATGCTCAGGATTTCTTTTTTAAGGCTGAATCATACTCCATTGTATGGATAAGCCACATTTTGTTCATCTATTGAAACTTGGATTGCTTCCACCTCATGGCTATTATGAGTGATGCTGCTGTGAACATGGGTGTACAGATGTCTGTTTGAATCTTTGCTTTCAGTTCTTTTTTTTTTTTTTTTGAGACGGAGTTTTACTCATGTTACCCAGGCTGGAGTGCAATGGTGCGATCTCGGCTCACCACAACCTCCACCTCCTGGGTTCAGGCAATTCTCCTGCCTCAGCCTCCTGAAGCTGGGATTACAGGCACGCACCACCATGCCCAGCTAATTTTTTGTATTTTTAGTAGAGACGGGGTTTCACCATGTTGACCAGGATGGTCTCGATCTCTTGACCTCGTGATCCACCCGCCTCGGCCTCCCAAAGTGCTGGGATTACAGGCTTGAGCCACCGCGTCCGGCTGCTTTCAGTTCTGCTGGGGACATACCCTGGAGTAGAATTGCTGGATTGTATAGCAATTCTGTTTTTAATAGAAGGAACCTCCGTGCTATGCTCTGTGTACCAACTGTGCACCACAGTTGGGGGCCAGACCACCAACTGTGGCATGACTCCATGCAGACAGAGCCAGTAGCTGTGCTCAGGGAATGATAGGAAGGAAAAAGGGCTCTAATAGTCATAAGAGCCAGGGAATCCAGAAGTCACCAAAATACCCCTCACAGGAGACTACTCAGCAAATGGAAACCTCAGCAAGTGAATCTGAGAGACAGCCAGTGAAACTGGGAGCAGATTTCTCAGGCTCTAGTTTATAGAAGAGGATTTTTTATTAATGGAAACACAAAATCCTGCTTTATTTCTACCCACAGCCTTATTGCTGCCTGACATATTGTATGGCTGAGGAAAGATCAAGAATATGAGGGAAGCCCATGCCCTTGACAAAAACTTCTCTTCCAAAAGAAAAGAGCCCACCCCAAGAAAAAAAAAGGACTGGGATTGAACGAGCAGGAACACTTGGGGTAAAGGAGAAAGAAGCTTCAGATACAAGAGGTGGCCAATCCCAGAAAGCATAGGAGAGAGGACTACACAGATAGACCACAGCAGGGGAAGGGCCCCTCAAGCTGTGGAGTTCAGAAAGCTACTCTGACCCACAACTGCCCATACGTAGAACATCCTGCTGAAAGAACAGGAAAAGATGCTCATCACACCCTGTACAAAGATACTGCAGGGGTGAAAATAACCAGATAACTTCCACAGATAACAAAAGCATACCAGAAAAACATTCCTCCAGGCAGATGAAAGCTGTGTCCTAATGCTTCAAAGTCACCTCACGGGAATTAGAAAAACTATGGAAACTACTGAAGAATGGGGCTGGGCGCAGTGGCTCATGCCTGTAATCCCAGCACTTTGGGAGACTGAAGCAGATGGATCATGAGGTCAGGAGTTTGAGACCAGCCTGTCCAACATAGTGAAATCCTGTCTCTATTAAACATGCAAAAAATTAACTGGGTATGGTGGGTGGGTGCCTATAATCCCAGCTACTTAGCAGGCAGAGGCAGGAGAATCACTTGAACCCGGGAGGTGGAAGCTGCAGCAAGCTGAGATCCCACCACTGCACACCAGCCGGGGAGATAGTGCAAGACTCCATCTCAAAAAAAAAAAAAAAAGAAACTACTAAAAAATCGTATAAATTTAAAATGTTTAGAAAGCTCAGGTTAAAAGTGACTAGTCAGAAGAATTCTTGACGTGACTCAGGAGGAAATAGGAAAAAACTCATAGATATTTCTGAAATGAAAATCTGGAACACAAGAATGAAAATACATTAAATAAGGAAAAGAGAGGAGAACAATGGAGTCATAGGAGACTCAAACAAATAGAGAAGAAATTGTGCCGGGTGCAGTGGCTCAAGCCTGTAATCCCAGCACTTTGGGAGGCCAAGGCGGGTGGATCACGAGGTCAAGAGATCGAGACCATCCTGGTCAACATGGTGAAACCCTGTCTCTACTAAAAATACAAAACATTAGCTGGGCATGGTGGCGCATACCTGTAATCCCAGCTACTCAGGAGGTTGAGGCAGGAGAATTGCCTGAACCCAGGAGGCGGAGGTTGCAGTGAGCCGAGATCGCGCCATTGCACTCCAGCCTGGGTAACGAGTGAAACTCCGTCTCAAAAAAAAAAAAAAAAATTGTCCAGAGAAGGGATAAAGAAGTCAGGCTTGGTCCGGGTGTGGTGGCTCACACCTGTAATCCCAACACTTTGGGAAGCCAAGGTGGATGGATCACGAGGTCAGGAGATTGAGACCACCCTGGCCAACACAGTGAAACCCTGTCTCTACTAAATATACAAAAAATTAGCTGGGTGTGGTGACATGCACCTGTAATCCCAGCTACTCGAGAAGCTAAGGTAGGAGAATTGCTTGAACCCGGGAGGTGGAGATTGCAGTGAGCCAAGATTGTGCGTCTGCACTCCAGGCTGGGAACAGAGTGAGACTCTGTCTCAAAAAAAAAAAAAAAAGGTCAGGCAAAGAAAATCCAACTTACATATAATTGTAGTGCTACCTCATACCCTTCCCAGAAAAAAGCAGCAGAATAACAGATAATAGAAACTCTGATTCAGGAAAACTTATAAAGTAAGTTTGAACTTGTATAGTGGAAGGGTACATTGAATGTCTGGAAAAATCAACACAGAATACTCAATACTGACATATAATCTCATAACGCTATTAGATTTTAAAGATTAAAAAGTTATTCCATGCAGGGTGCAGTGGCTCACACCTGTAATCCCAGCACTTTGGGAGGCCAAAGCAAGCAGATCACTTGAGGCCAGAAGTTCAAAACCAGCCCGGCCAACATGGCAAAACCCTGTCTCTACTAAAAGCACAAAAATTATCTGGGCTTGGTGGCACATGCCTGGAATCCCAGCTGCTCAGGAGGCTGAGGCACAAGAATCCCTTGAACCCAGGAGGTGGGAGACAGAGGTTGCAGTGAGCCAAGACCCTGAAAGATTCTTTCTCAGAGATGTCTGGAGTGCAGTGGCACAATCTCAGCTCATTGCAACCTCTGTAGTCTGCACTGCAATCTCATGCCTCAGCCTCCCAAGTAGCAGGGACTACATGCATGTGCCACCATGACTGGCTAATTTTTGTATTTTTAGTAGAGACGAGGTTAAGGTTTCACCATGTTGGCTAGGCTCATCTCGAATTCCTGACCTCAGGTCATCTACCCGCCTCAGCTTCCCAAAGTGCTGAGATTATACAGAGAAATGTTTTTAAGATATACAATAAAAGAAGCCGTGACCCAAGGATTTTATACCCAGCTAACCTAACCTTCAGGTATAAAGACCACAAGCTGTAAAGACCATGCAGAGAAGTTCAGGGGCTCTATCAGCCTCTGTGGAGTCTGCTGGAGAACAGACTCCAGATAACCAAAGAGCAACGGAAGCAGCTTGGGCATAAGGACTGGTGGGAGCATTGGATATATTTAGCTGTGGAATTAAGGTTAGCTAGAATAGAGGTGACAGTATTTATATTATAAAATTATAATTTTATTTATATTATAAAATTGTATATTATAAAATTTATATTATCTGATGATGGAGACAGTACAATCAAAACATGAGATTAGGAAGGTATATAAGGCTAGGCATGGTGGCTCACGCCTATAATTCCAACACTTCGGGGCTGAGGTGGGTGGGTCACCTGAGGTCAAAAGTTCAAGACCAGCCTGTTCAATATGGTGAAATCTCGTCTCTACTAAAAATACAAAAATTAACCAGGCGTGGTAGCACACACCTGTAATCCCAGCTACTTGGGAGGCTGAGGCAGGAGAATTGCCTGAGCCCAGGAGGCGGAGGTTGCAGTAAGCTGAGATCATGCCACTACACTCCAGCCTGGGTGACAGAGCAAGACTCCATCTCAATTAAAAAAAAAAAGAAGGCATATGGAAAGTAGCATAAGCTCACTGATTGCCTTATTAATTAAAAGTATATTCTTTTGATTAGATGTTGGCAGAGAGCGAGGAAAGTGGAAGAAAAGGCCTACTAATTTTAATATTGCTTGTAGTAGGGAATTGACATCTTGAAAAAAGGACTAAGGAAACTATAATAATATTAGCATAAAGGTATTGTAGTATAAATATACGCTTTCTAACACAGAGAAAAAAAACCTGAAAGGCGGAAAGAACATAGTGAGGTTAGGCAACTCTTTCAAGAAATGTTGTATAAAGGTCAGCAGAGAATAACAGGTAACTTTTGGGAGGGCTAGAATTTTAATTGAAGTATAACATATATACCCAAAAGTGTACATACAGTGTACAACTGGATGAATCTTAGCAGAGTGAACATAATATTTGAACAACACCCAGCCGAAGTGGGGGTGAGATTTAGGGGAATAATAGTGCAATCCTGCTGGGTGCTGTGGCTCACGCCTGTAATCCCAGCACTTTGGGAGGCCAAAGCAGGTGGATTGCTTGAGGTCAGGAGTTCAAGACCAGCCTGGCCAACATGGTGAAACCCCATCTCTACTAAAAAAAATTAGCCAGGTATGGTGGCACACACCTGTAGTCCTCACTGCTTGGGAGGCTGAGGCAGGAAAATCACTTGAACCCAGGAGGTGGAGGTTGCAGTGAGCCGAGATTGTACCACTGCACTCCAACCTGAGTGACAGAGTGAGACTACATCTGAAAAAAAAAAAAAAAAAAAAAGAAGTGCAATCCTGTGCTGGAGAGTGACTCTTGCGGGGAAGGCAGGGGATGGTGTCCAGCTGCAGGTAGGTGGTTGGGCAGGAGGGCACCCGTGAAGGGCTCAGATTGTTCTCAGTTAAACGGGAAGAAGTGTGGTTCAGTGGGACGCAAGGATGGCAAGGTGGTTTTGGAGGTTTCTGTGAGATGGTTACCTTGGGAAAGAAGGGAGGACTGAACTAGGAAGGATCCCAGGCAGCTCTGATCATCCACCTGAGGCCAGTGAGCCCAACCTAAGGTGGGAGCCAAGGCAAGCTTCTGCAGAAAGCAGCCTTGCCCCCAAGCTCCGTGCTGTGCTCGCCGCCTCACTGGGCACACACATCTGCTACACAGCACATATCCAGCATTCTGGCTCCTTCCCTGGCACTGAGATTTGTGATCCTCCAAGGTGTCTCACAGCCTGTGAGTCCATTTGTGTCCTGGTCCATCCCTCTGGGGGAGCTCAAGTGGGAAGCAGGATCTCCAGGCAGGCAGTCAGTCTGCCCACTGGATTCAGGCAGCTTGTCGTAAACATTTGTTTAAGTAGACCCAAAATCCATTTCTGTAATATTATGGGGACAAGAGGGGTGGACTGTAGGTGTGAACCTAGCAGAGTTCTCTTTTCATGTATATATATTAACAACTTTATTGAGGCAAAATTGGCATAGAATATACTACATATTTAAGGAGAACAATTTGGTATGTCTTAACATGTATACACTCATGAAGCCATCACCACAGTCAAGATGAGGATTCTCTCAAAAAACAGAATGTGAAGTGTTTTAGGAGGGCGCCCAGCACCCTGGCCGCTGCCCCGGCCCTTGGTGGAGTGAGACCATGGCCATGGGACCAGAGTCAGCAGGCGGGTGTGAGGGGTAGAGAGCCCAGCCCAGGCCGGAGCCCACCATGGGGAGGTGACCACCTGCAGAGCCAAGAAGCCCAGACAATCAGCTGGCTCTGGTCAAGCTGGGCTGTCCCCCAGTGGACTCTGCTTTCTGCCAAGACAGCGTCACTCTCAGGCCTGTGTGGCACCATGATGGCAGCAGCGGGCCTTGCATGCTCCTTGGATTATCCCAACACTCCTGCAGAAGGGCCACTTATTTCCTTGGTGGCAACTGGGTGATGAAGTCACCCCAGACCCACCCCCAGCCCAGACCACAGGCCATCGCCCCAGCCCTCTGTTCAGCCCAGGAAGCATAGGCCCACAAGTGGACAGGGATATGTCTCCACATTAAGATAGGGCTTCTCCTGGCCTTCACACTGATCTCCCTTGGACAGGGCCCCACAGGGTGAGCCCAAAACCCGTTCCCTGAGACTGACTCACTGGGGAAGGTGGATTTGGTTATTGAGGATTCCATGTCCAGCAGCTAAAGAGGAGCTGAGGGCTGAACTGCAGCCACAGCCTCCTGCCCAGCCAGACAGGCTCTTCTCCATGCACCTTTTGCCCCCATGGCCCTTCCTACACTGGGCCCTGGTCCAGCTCTGGATGGACAGGTGCACCAGAGGCTGCCTGGCAGTGCAGTTGTTAGGACATCCCCTTCCCTGTTTTATTTTCCAGTCTTCCCCGTCTCCTCAGGAGGTGTCAGAGCAGCCCACCAGCCTAGCCTCTCCCCTCAACAGCCACCAGAGCTTCTGTGTCCAAGAGGTGCCGACTGCGTCCCAGGGCCTACTCAAGCTCTTCCAGAAAAACTCGCCCGTGGAGGACCTTGGAGCCAAGGGGGTGAGCCCTGAGCGCCAGCACTCCAGTCCCTGTCTAGAGCTGAGCCCTCAGGAGGGAGGCTGGAGCAAGTCCTGGGCCTGTGCCGTCACTCAGGGCCCTGGGCTCACCACTGTGCAGTGCCCACCCAGGCTGTTCCCCAGCAGCGTGGGATGGAGCAGGCACTCTCTGGGTGGGGGCTCCCCTGACGTGCTGAGTGGTGCTGTTTGCTATGGGCTGTAGGCCCCTGAGGAGCTGGTCTCCTGAGCCTTGGGAAGTGTGGCTCAGCGTGGGCTGGTCTTTCCCTGGGAATCGTGAGGGAGGCTGCACTTGCTCACCAGCACTGTCTGGAGTGTTCACGAGGCTTTCGGCATGGCCTAGGGCTTGGCACTCAGATGTGCTTTGGCCCCCAGGCTCCCTGATGTGCTTTTCCCTTAGGCTAAGGAGAAGATGAAAGAGGAATCATGGCATATCCACTTCTTCGAGTATGGGCGCGGTGTGTGCATGTACCGCACAGCCAAGACACGGGCACTGGTCCTGAAGGGCATCCCTGAGAGCCTCCGGGGAGAGCTGTGGCTCCTCTTCTCTGGTGAGTGGAATGCGCCTCCCCACCTCCCACCTCAGCTCAGCCAGTCGCAGTCTCCAAGCTCTCCCCGTGTAAGCTTGTCTGGTCCTTAGCTGGCCTGGAGTTGGCCAGGCAGGAGCTCCCAGCTCTTTCACACAGCTGGGAGCCGGGCTCTGGGCTGTGGGCAGGGACCCAACCAGGAGGAACATCCTGAGGGACAGAGGCTGGGAGCTGGGCACTCTGCTGGCCAGCTGGTGCCCTCCCGCTCACAGTGAGAAGGAAACAGACCTCTAGAGATCTCCTTTCCTTGGGACAGACTGACAACATTCACACCCATGGCCGCTGGAGGAGGAAAGTCAGCCACTTGAACTTTCAGGTGGAGCAACCTCCCCAGGAGCACAAGGGAAACCTTGCCTCGCAGCTTGTGCTTGACCCCAAGTCCCACCTCTCCTCTGTGGGGCACTGGTGTCTCCAACCTGCCCTGTTACTGCCCCTAAAGTACCAGAAGGAAGGAGACAGCTGGCACCCATGTCTCACCAGGGGCCTGGAATGAGATGGAGACTCACCCTGGCTACTACACTGAGCTGGTGGAGAAGTCCACTGGGAAGTACAGCCTGGCCACGGAGGAGATCGAGCGAGACCTACATCGCTCCATGCCTGAGCACCCTGCCTTCCAGAACGAGCTCGGGATTGCCGCCCTCCGGCGGGTGCTAACTGCATATGCCTTCCGAAACCCCACCATCGGCTACTGCCAGGTAAGGGGCCTGGCAAGGGCCCAGAGACAGCATCTGCCACCAGAGGCTCATAGGAGCAGGTCCCTGCAGTCTCAGGCCTGTGCGGTGACCCTGCCTCATGTCTCAAGGAAGGAACCCAGCTGCAGAAAAAATTAGAATTTAAAAACAGTATTAATTGCTCAACTCATCCGCATTCCATGTAGAAGTTGTCTTCTTTGTACTCTGGTCTGAGTCCTGGCAGCATTTGATTGTTTTATGTGTTTGGTAAAATAAGAATACATAATATAAAATGTTGCATCTTCACCATTTTTAAGCATACAGCTCAGTGCTTTAAGCACATTCACACTGTTGTGCAACCATCACTGCCATCTACCTCCAGACCTCTTTTCATCTTGTAGAACCAAAGCTCTGTGCCCATTAAACATGCCCCAACCACCATTAGCAACCACTGTTCTACTTTACATTGCTATAAATTTGACGACTGTAAGTGTGTCATATAAGTGAAATAATACAGTATTTGCCTTTCCGTGTCTGCGTTATTTCACTTAATGTGATATCTTCAAGGGTCATCCATGTCATATGAATGTGTCAGAATTTCCTTTCTTTCTAAGGCTGAATCATATGCTATTGTATGTATAGAACACATTTTCTTTTCCTTTTTTTTTTTTTTTGAGATGGAGTTTCGCTCTTGTTACCCAGGCTGGAGTGCAATGGTGCAATCTCGGCTCACTGCAACCTCCACCTCCTGGGTTCAGACAATTCTCCTGCCTCAGCCTCCTGAGTAGCTGGGATTACAGGCACACACCACCATGCCCAGCTAATTTTTTGTATTTTTAGTAGAGACGGGGTTTCACCATGTTGACCAGGATGGTCTCGATCTCTTGACCTCGTGATCCACCCGCCTTGGCCTTCCAAAGTGCTGGGATTACAGGCTTGAGCCACCGCGCCCGGCCTTCTTTTCCTTTTTTTTGAGATGGAATCTCACTCTTGTTGCCCGGGCTGGAGAGCAATGGTGCAATCTTGGCTCACTGCAACCTCCACCTCCTGGGTTCAAGTGATTCTCCTGCCTCAGCCTCCCGAATAGCTAGGATTATAGGCATGTGCTACCACGCCTGGCTAATGTTTTCTATTTTTAGTAGAGATGGGATTTCGCCATGTTAGCCAGGCTGGTCTTGAACTCCTGACCTTAGGTGATCCGCCTCGCCTCCCAAAGTGCTGGGATTACTGGCATGAGCCACCGTGCCTGGCTAGTATTTCTATTTTTAATCTATTTTATTTATTTAATTTTTTAGAGACGAGGTCTTGCTATGTTATCCAGGCTGGTGTCAAGCTCCTGGGACCAAGGGATCCTCCTGCCTTAGCCTCCCAAGTAGCTGGGACTATAGGCATGTGCCACCACACCCAGCTAATTTTTTTTTTTTTTTTTAAGAGATGGGGTCTCAGTCTTGTCCAGGCTGGCCTCAAACTCCTAGGCTCAAGTGATCTTTCTGCCTCAGCCTCTCAAAGTGCTGGGATTACAGGCATGAGTCACCAGCCGCCATGTCTGGCCTTTTTTTTTTTTTTTTTTTTTTTTTTGAAACAGGATCTCCTTCTGTTGCCCACACTGGAGTTCAGTGGCATGATCCTAGCTCACTGCAACCTCCACCTACTGAGTTCAACCGATTCTCCCACCTCAGCCTCCTGAGTTGCTTGGACTACAGGTGCACAGCACCACACCTAGCTACTTTTTGTATTTTTTGTAGAGGTAGGGTCTCACTGTGGAGCCCAGGCTGGCCTTGAACTCCTGAACTCAAGTGATCTGCCCTCCTCAGCCTCCTAAAGTGCTGGGATTACAAGGTGTGAGCTACTGTGCCGTGGCCTATTTTTAATTTTTTTAGGAATTCCATACTCCTTCACCAGCAGCTGCACCATTTTATATTCCCACCAGCAATTCACAAGGGTTTTGATTTCTCTGCATCTCATCAACACTTGCTATATTCTGTTATTGTTGCTGTTATAGTGATGGGCATGAAGGTATCTAATTATGCTTTAGGTTAGCATTCCTGGCAGCTTTTGATTTTAAATCTAGGCATTCTTCTGGCCAAGTCAGATGGCTTTCTGTTTGCCTTAAAGGTCTTTTTAGCAGCTACGGCTGTGTGTGGTCCTAGTTCTGTGCTGAGTGAGTGGCCTTGGTGTGGGGTTGTGGCCATGTGGCTCCTCTCCACATCAACTTGGTCATGCGTCCCACCTCCAACACTAGACACTGCTCCACAAAAGTGTGATGTGTTCATGTCCACCTTTTCTGGTTTCCCAGTACCTTCTGACCCAGTTTCAAGGAGCTGGTTGACTCTGTTAAATCCATTTCCTACAGATTGCCTTTTGAATTTCCTGGAATTGGGCAGAGGCAGTTTCTCATTACCGGATGCCTAACCCTCCTGGGGAGGCAGACTTACTTGTAGGAGGCCATTAATCTTCACCATGAGAACCTGAAAAATAAAAATAACAATGGCTGTAATCCCAGCACTTTGGGAGGCCAAGGCTGGTGGATCACCTGAGGTCAGGAGTTTGAGACCAGCCTGGCCAACATGGCAAAACCCCATCTCGACTAAAAATACAAAAAATTAGCCAGGTGTGGTGGCAGGCACCTGTAATCCCAGCTATTCAGGAGGCTGAGGCATGAGAACCACTTCAACCTGGGAGGTGGAGGTTGCAGTGAGCCAAGATAATGCCTCTGCACTTCAGCCCCAGTGACAAGAGCGAAACTCCGTATCAAAAATAAATAAATAGCAACAACAACAAAAAGAAGTGATCATGTGGGCCCTTGCAGGGAGGGGGTAGCTGGGAAGGGTAGGGAGAAACAGTTTTATTTGCTGGCCAGTAGTGCAAGCCTTCACCGGCTGTCTCTGTGCCCGGCAGGCAATGAACATCGTGACCTCAGTGCTCTTGCTCTATGGCAGCGAGGAGGAGGCCTTCTGGCTCCTGGTGGCCCTGTGCGAGCGCATGCTGCCCGACTACTACAACACCAGGGTGGTAGGTGAGTGTCCCAGGTGCTGCCTTGCCTGAGTCTTCAGGTGCCTGGTGGTTCCATGAGGGTGGCAGCCCTTCCCAGGCCAAGATCCAGGCTTCACATGGGTTCCGTAGGAGTTAGAGGATAGTATTACATATTCCGTGGTTTGTAAAGGTCCCTTCAGAGCCCAAATTCCCATCTGTCTAACTTTCTGTCAACTTTTTGATTATAGAAAATTTCAAACATCAAAACTAGAGAATATATATCCCCCATGTAACCTGATGCTCAACTTTATTGAACTCACATCCAGTAAAATCTGTTATTAAATGGAAATGGACTTGTAAGAGTATTTAATCAAGTTCATATTCAAGTGTGTTATCCTGTCCTTCCCCTGCCGTCTGGTGTTTGGAGTTACCACTCTTGGGGTCCTTCAGAGTTGCATCTGTTCACAGTCATCAGAATTGGACACACAGCCAGTTCACCTCTCATGCCTTAGGGAGAAATTAGTATTTCCCCAAAATAAATTTCAAGTGTAGTAGAAGAAACAGTTATTTCACCCAGTGGTTTGGGAACTGTAGAGAGAAGACTTAAAGGGTTTTTTCATCCTTGTTTTCTCCCGGCACTCCAAGTTCCCTTCAGCCCTCACTGAAGAGCTGGCAGGGCTGGAGTGGCCAGGGCTGGTGGGCTTCAGGCCATGGCCCGCCCAGGCCATGGGGTGGGCTCACCTTCAGCCTTGCTCATCCTGCCCACAGGAGCCCTGGTGGACCAAGGCATCTTCGAAGAGCTCACAAGAGACTTCCTGCCACAGCTCTCAGAGAAGATGCAGGACCTGGGGGTGATCTCCAGCATCTCGCTGTCCTGGTTCCTGACC
Organism: Sapajus apella; assembly: GCF_009761245.1. Lineage (NCBI taxonomy): Eukaryota > Metazoa > Chordata > Mammalia > Primates > Cebidae > Sapajus > Sapajus apella. The sequence continues at coordinate 286,336 of NW_022437146.1, read as the reverse complement.
CTCTTCCTCAGTGTCATGCCCTTCGAGAGTGCTGTGGTTATTGTCGACTGTTTCTTCTATGAGGGCATCAAGGTGATACTGCAGGTGGCCTTGGCCGTCCTAGACGCCAACATGGAGCAGCTGCTGGGCTGCAGCGATGAGGGCGAGGCCATGACTGTGCTGGGCAGGTGATGTGCTGGGCTTTTTCTCCTGCCAGGGGCTCACAGCAGACCCTCTCACCAGCCCTGGGCACTGTCCAGTCAGCATGCAGTGACTGTGCCCACCAAGTGCTAGGCCACAGCTGGACCCAGAGGTGCTCTGGGGTCAGGAGCCAGCTCCTTTCTAATGGGAAATGAAGCAGCACTCAGTGATAGGTGCTGGGAGGAATAAAGCAGGTGCTGCAGCCAGAGCGTTCTGGCTGAAGAGCCGCCGCTCAAATGTGGGGATGGGGATGCTCCCAGAGGAAGCAGTGACCACAGATCCAGTGATCACAATTCCAGTTGGTGGCATAGCTGGACTTTTCCTATGTCTACCCGGTGGTCCCCATCATACCTCTCCAAGCTGAGCTGCAATTGCAGCCCCCATGCCCTGGAGGGAGTAGACCTGCCCTGGGCCCGCTGGTGATGTCCAGCTAGTCATGCCAAACGCCTGGCATCATCCCAGCCCCTCCACCCCCTCTTTAGTCCCCACATCCCATCCCTTGCAGATTCCGTCTGGAATCCAGCCCCTGGCCTACCGTGGTGCAGCCCAAGCCTACCATGCCCTTTCCCTGGAGTTCCTTTTTCAGGTCTTTCACCTGCCTGCATCCCATAGGACTCTTATGAAACCTGGCCTTGCCCCTCCCCTGGGTCCTGTGTACAAAGGCACTGTCTGAGACTCCAGCCTGGCCTTCAAGCCCCGGCACCTCCTGGCTACACTCTGCCAGGCCCAGAGCTCTGTGGAAGCCCACCCTCCTACATATCTTATTTGCCTAGTCTGGAATGCACCCACCCTCCAGGAACAGAATGGAAATGCTGCCACTTGCCTATGTCCAGGCCAGGTGATGCCTGGGTCCCTGTAGATCCAGCAGAGTTGGCACCTCCCTACTGTGGACCATAGTAGCTTTTGGCCCAAGCTGATGTCAAGACACTCAGCCTGCAGCTGGAGTCTGTGGTTCGTTTTCCTGCCCCTTCCTATAACAGGCGGATCGGGCCTCCTCCAGAGTAGGGGTCTGACGGGGGTAGGACCAAGGTCATGGGCATGGGGAATCAGCTACCTCCTCCCACCTGAGTGTCAGGCTCAGCCCAGAGAGCCAGGGAGGCCATGAGCTCTGGTGGGGCTAGGTCAGCTGATCCAGGTAGGACTCCATCCCCAGGACTGTGTCCCTGGAGAAGCTGATTCCCTGGGCTGCAGCAGGCTTTCCCACCCCACTTCCCCCAGACCTTCTCCTGTGACTCAACCTTTGATTCTTCTTGGCCAAGGTGGGAAGATCCCACATACCCAGGGCCCTGCCAAAGTGAGGAAGACTGTCATCCTTCCATCGGGGTAGGGTCTGGAGTTATAAAGGGTTCCTGCTCAAGGGACACTCCCCCCACCCCAGAAAACAGCCCAGCATCCTCAGGGTTAATGCTCAGGCCTTGTGGGGCGCACTGCCCTGTAGAGCTCCAACTTGCTGGGGGCCCTGATGGGGCACACCTCTGCCCTCCTGGGGGGTGCCCAGTCCTCAGCATGCTCCTTGTTAGGAGAATTGTGAAGATTGGGTCCCTCCGCATCACTCAGCTGTGGGAACGAGGCTCCCTTTGCCTGTGCGTGGTCTGGACTGTTGTCCTCTGCCCTTTGCAGATACCTGGATAATGTGGTCAATAAGCAGAGTGTCTCTCCTCCTATCCCACACCTCCATGCCTTGCTGACCAGCGGAGATGACCCCCCTGCAGAGGTGGACATCTTTGAGCTCCTGAAAGTGTCCTATGAGGTCAGCACTCAGTGGGGCTAGTTTGGCCAGGCAGCTCCATCTGGTATGTGGGTTGGGTGGCTACGGGCAGGTGGCATCATCTCACAAAGTCACCTCTGCCTGTAGAAATTCAGCAGCCTGAGGGCTGAAGACATTGAGCAGATGCGGTTTAAACAGAGGCTGAAAGTGATCCAGTCCTTGGAGGACACAGCCAAGAGGAGTGTGGTATGGGTGCCGGCGGGGCTGGACGGGGGCTGGGCCTGGGGGCAGTGGTGCCCTCTTCACAGAGCAGGGTGGGTGCAGGGCTCCCCACACCCAGTCTCCTATACTGCTTGGTGTGTACATCCTGGTAGGATTCATGGGACTGGGATACAGGGGTGTAGATGAGAAGGTGGGGAGAGGTCCCAGTTACTTTTCTTTGCTGGTGGGCGAGTCACCGGGAAGCTTCTCAGACAGCTCCCACCCTGAAGGCCACATGCCCTCTGGGTTGAGCCTTCCCCCCACTGGCTGTGCCATGTGTTCCCTGCCCCACTCCCAGGCAACAACATGCTGCCACCCTCCACACACCCCAGACACCATGTCTCTGCCACAAGCTTCTGTCCACGTCTCTGGAGGGGCCAGGCCCTCCCTGCCACCCTGTGCTGCAAGACCTGTTCGTGATCTCTGCCCCTAAAGCTAGGGACTTCTTCCATTGTTTCCATGTTCCCAACCCTCCTACAGGCTTGTAGGACACTGTGAGGACATTGGGTCACAACACCAGAGACTCACTGCTTCAGCCCGTTAAAGCAAAGGAGTGTCAGCTTGCAGGATCTAGTGCTCTTTCCACAGAGTTGGCACCAGGGTTTCTGCAGGGATCCAGATGACAGGAGCTAAATGAGCATCCCTCACCCTGCGACCTCAACTGCACATTGAGGAGAGAAAGGCTCCCCCAAGCCCATCCTGGGAAGGAGCCCGGGAGTGTGAGCTGACTGGTGGTTGGGGGGCCCGGGATGGGCTGTGGCCTTGCCCTCTCCTGACGGGTCCGCCCTCAAGTGCTGGGCCACTGAGAGGATGCTTCACACCTTTGCTCTCTTCCACTGAGGATGCTGTCACAGAGTGTCGTACTTCTGTGGCAGGAGCTTGCAATCCAGCCATACACCTGTTTCTCCTTCCGTCTAGGTCCGAGCTATACCTGTGGACATCGGTTTCTCAATTGAAGAGTTGGAGGACCTTTACATGGTGTTTAAGGTGACAGCCCAGAGCTAGGGCAGGGCCCATTCCTAGCTTCCTAGCTTCCTGCCAGAAAATAAACAGATTTAAGTGTATCCCCCAAGTGCATCCTCAGATGCATTTACTCTGAATCTCATGTGGTACAATCACATCCGTCTTGGAGTTTAGGCAGGACCTCTTAAATTGCAGAAAATCCACTCAAGTCATTTACACAGAAGAGGGAATGCATTGCCCTTGTAACTGAAAAGTCTAGCAGTGCACAGCTTTAGACATGGCTGGATCCCGGTGCTCAAATGTGCTCTCAGGCTCCCCCACCTCTGATGACCTCTGCACTGCTCTTCCTACACCATGGCAGGACTGTCATACAGCTCCGGGGCCATACTCTCTTCTTAGTAACCCCAGTGCAAAGAGAATTTTTCTTGTGGTTTTAGCAAAAGACCCAGCCTTGATGGTTGGAATGACCACCTTTCTCTTCTTGTTGCCAGTTCCCATCCACCTCTCCACAGGTTCAGTGCTCAAGGTGGCCGCTGCGCTGTGACCCTAGTGTCACAACACTTGAGCCAGTTCTGCCCGCCTCCTAGAGAAGTCATAGGAGTGAGAGCAAGCCTCAGGCCTCTTGTTTCCCTGGAACCCTGCCAGGAAGGCTCAGCCCTTTTCTGGGGCCAGCAGACCAGCTCTGCCCCCTGCAGGCTGCCGAGGGCTGTGTTTCTCAGCCAACCCTCTCCCCATCTGTTATAAGGGGCTGATGATACCCTGAGAGCTTTTGGGAGGTGCTGCAGTTTCTGGCCAGTGCTCATCACCCCAGAGCTCTGCAGGGTTGGACAGAGGGGGAGGGTGGATGCACATCAGCCTAGAGGTCCCCTCAACCCACAGGCTTAGTGGCTGGGTTGTCTCACCAGACCATCTCCCACAGGCCAAACACCTGGCTAGCCAGTACTGGGGGTGCAGCCGCATGGTGGCCAGCCGTCGGGACCCCAGCCTGCCCTACCTAGAGCAGTACCGGATCGATGCCAGCCAGTTCCAGGAACTCTTTGCCAGCCTGACGCCCTGGGCCTGTGGCTCCCACACACCTGTGCTAGCAGGGCGCATGTTCCGGCTCCTGGACAAAAACAAGGACTTGCTGATCAACTTCAAGGAGTTCGTAATGGGGATGAGTGAGTGCCTGCAGGGCCTACAAGGGGCCTGACCCTCCCACACCCTTTCCCAGGAAGCCTTCCAAATGCCACCATCTCCAGTCTGTCCCTACTACAGCAAGCAGGGAGCAGCTTGAGCCTCTGGCCCTAGATTTAGGAGTAACAGTTTACCCATGGGGGCCAAGTTGGGGTCCAGCAGGAGCCTTGTCCCCCGACGCATGCAGTCTGAGGCTGCTAGAAGCTGGTCTGCCAGCCCCAGGGAAGGGTTGAGCCTTCCCAGCAGGGTGCCAGGGAGACAAGAGGGAGACACCCCCTGAACTCTCCGGCGGGGAGTTGGGCAGTGCAGGCTGTGAAGAGGGTCCCACTCAGACCCCCTGCAAGGGGCTCTGCAGCCATCTTGCCAGCCCCCTCCCTGGCCTCCACAGGCGGGATGTACCACGGGGACCTGACAGAGAAACTCAAGGTGCTCTACAAGCTACACCTTCCCCCAGGTGAGAACCTCCTTCGCACTCCCCAGCCATTGTCTCCCACTTGTCCAGAAGTTCAGCTGCAGAGGACGGGCCTCTGTGGGACTATGGGGTCTTGAGGGAGCACAGGGGCTCTGTAGGCTGGAGGTTCACATTGGAGGAGAGGGAGGGAGCTGGAGCACCTGGCAAAGGTCTGAGACCAGGGCCTTGGCCTGGGAAGGGACATGGAGGAGAATCCCATGAGTGACTGGGCACCACTGGGAACAGAATACTCACCAAGCAGGCAGCTGGACCCAAAAACCATGAGGTGGGGCATGAATGGAGCTTCAGAGTTGGAACTGAAACCACCTGCATTAATTTGTCAAGTTTCTTTTTTTTTTTTTTTTTTTTGAGACAGAGTTTCACTCTTGTTACCCAGGCTGGAGTGCAATGGCGCGATCTCGGCTCACCGCAACCTCCGCCTCCTAGGTTCAGCAATTCTCCTGCCTCAGCCTCCTGAGTAGCTGGGATTACAGGCATGCGCCACCATGCCCAGCTAATTTTTTGTATTTTTAGTAGAGACGGGGTTTCACCATGTTGACCAGGATGGTCTTGATCTCTTGACCTCGTGATCCACCCGCCTCAGCCTCCCAAAGTGCTGGGATTACAGGCTTGAGCCACTGCGCCCGGCAATTTGTCAAGTTTCTTAAGGGTTTATTTCCAGAGGTTCAGCTAGAGAATCCTGTCACATGGCCATGAAGGGCCACTTCTCTCTGGCCTCTCAGTGGTGCTGGAGCCTAATGGGGCTGCAGTGGCGACAGGCTGTCTGTGCAGGGGGAGGGCTCGCATGGGTGGCTCCTTGGACAGTGCTCCAAGGAGGGGGTCATCTCCATCATCCCAGAAGGAAACAAAGGCTTGGGCAAGTGGATATCATGGACCGGGTGCTCTGCTCCAGGAGTGGATCTGCCCCAGGTCACTGCTGTTGCTTGAAATCTGAGGTCAGCAGCCTCCCTCAGAACCGACCCTGTGATTTGTAAAGCTTGCAGCCCATTGCTCTGTGCCTCCAGAGCTAAAAGGTTCTTGACATAGTTGTTCTCACTTGTGACTGGCTCACCAGAGAGGCCCTGGTGGGACAGACTCCACTGGGCCTGGGTCCCAGGGTTGAGAGCATGCAGGGCTACCTTGACACTCCTGAGTCCCTCAGCCCCCCATGCCCTGTCCAGACACAGAGAACACGGGCTCTGGTGGGCTGCAGCCCATGCCCTGCCACACTCACCCAGGACCATGTGATCCACAACCCTGGGTACTGCTTGGTGACCCCCAGCAAAGACTGCACAGAATGAGGCAGGCCAGCATGCATGATGTGGCATAACCTCTGAACTACCCCAAAGGGAGAGCAGCAAGTTGCCTTTGTGTGGCTGGTCTCTCTCTGTGTGCCCATAGGAGCATGAACCACTCACAGGGTCCACCGGCCAGATGATCATTGGGGCAGGAGGGCAGCTACTGTTCACTGGACTGCTGATTGTGTTGATTGGATTTTTACCTGGGATATGTAATTCCTTTTCAAACACAATGTAAAAGGAAAGTGGCTGGGTGCAGTGACTCACACCTGTAATGCCAGCACTTTAGAAGGTCAAGCCAGGCGAATCACTTGAGGTCAGGAGTTCGAGACCAGCCTGGCCAACATAGTGAAATGCATCTCTACTAAAAATGTAAAAATTAAGGCCAGGCACAGTGGCTCACGCCTGTAATCCCAGCATTTTAGGAGGCCGAGGTGGGTGGATCACCTGAGGTCGGGAGTTCGAGAGCAGCTTGACCAACATGGAGAAACCCTGTCTCTACTAAAAATACAAAATTAGCCAGGTGTTTTAGCACATGCCTATAATCCCAGCTACTCAGGAGGTTGAGGCAGGAGAATCCCTTGAACCCAGGAGGTAGAATTGCAGTGAACCGAGATCTTGCAACTGCACTCCAGCCTGAACAATAAAGTGAGACTCCATTTCAAAAAAAAAAAAAAGTCAGGAAAGTAGAAACCAGAACTATCACCATCAAAACTGTTTTTTGAGAAGGAGTCTGGTACTGTTCCCTGCGTTAGAGTGCAGTGGTACAATCTCGGCTCACTGCAACCTCTGCCTTCCAGGTTCAAGGGATTCTCCTGCCTCAGTCTCCTGAGTAGCTGGGACTACAGGTGTCCACCACCATGCCCAGCTAATTTTTTGTATTTTTAGTAGAGATGGGGTTTCAGTATGTTGGCCAACCTGGTCTCAAATGCCTGACCTCATGATCCACCTGTCTCGGCCTCCCAAAGTGCTGGGATTACAGGTCTGAGCCACCACACCTGGCCACCATCAAAACTATTACCGAGTATTGTAATGGGCGGGTGCTGGGACTGGCCAGGCTGTGGGCAAGGAAAGCGAGCCTCTGCCCAGGGCTGCAGGGGACTTGCTCTTAGGGGATCTCCTTGTTTCCTCCTGCCCTCACTCTGTCTTCTCTCCAAGCACAGCTCTGAGCCCAGAGGAAGCTGAGTCAGCCCTGGAAGCAGCCCATTATTTCACAGAGGACAGCTCCTCAGAAGGTGAGTGGCCATTGGAACACTTGACATGCGTGGCCAGCAGCCCATCTGGGCTCAGGGACCAGGCCGCATGGGGTGCTCCCCAGGGGACCATGGGCTGGGCCCTGCCACATTAGCTGGGACTGGGGCCGCCCCCTGTGGATGTCCTCATTCCTGTTTCTCTTATGTCTGTCTCTCTCTGGACCTTGACTCCTCCCACCTCTGCCCCTCTGCCTCTCCTCTGCCGTCCCTTCCAGCATCTCCTCTGGCCTCAGATCTGGATCTTTTCCTGCCCTGGGAGGCTCAAGGTCAGTCCCCGGAAGGCAGGGGTACCCCCCTGTACCTCCTAACACTCTCCTGAACTGTCAGGAAGACTGGAAGCTCTTTGTCCCAGGGACCCCTCTGGGACTTCATCCTCTGGGGATAAGTCCTGAGAATGACCCAGAGCCAAGCCACTCCTGTGCACCGCCTCCGTGTCTGTTGTGGGTGGGCAGTAAATAAGGCCCCCAGCACACTAGGCGCCGAGCAGGCCCCGGGACCACCTCCTCAGCCACATGTTAGAGGTATTCTGTCTTCATGTGAGTCGGAAATAAATACAAAAGCTACCATTGGAGCATGTGAAAGACACAGCGTGGGCGAGTGGAGGCTGGAAGGAATATTGGATGCTTTTCTAGGAAAAATCTTCATGTTGCACATCACTTTTTTGTTAAGGAACAACGTGCATGTTGAGTGCCTGTTAGAACTCACCACTGTGCTGTTTAAAGCCTTTTGGGAGCATCTGATCTGAGGTGATGGGAGCATTCTAGGCCCTGGGCTTTGGCAGTCAGACTGGTGACGTGCAACATACTTGCAAAACCGACCATAATGCCACCTGGTGATTTCACGTAGGGGATAATGCACACCAGGGAACCGACTCAAAAGAGAAAAATATAGTGTGTACCAAGATGCCCATGGCAGTCCTGTTGACAGTGGCAGAGGCTGACTTAAGCTTGAGGACCTTAATTTCAAGGACAGAAACTAGAGAAACAGGTGTACCTTCTGTTGTATGTGGAACGAGCAGGCCGCTCTAGGCTTGTCCCTCATGCTTCTGAGAGTGGCATGGTGGCACAGAGCCCTGGCCTCGGACTGCATGTAGCCCCCAGGATGCAGGGCCTTCATTCCAGGGTGAGAAGCTTGAGCCAAGAGAGGTGTGCCCTTCAATGCCATCAAACAGCCAGTGAGGGCAGCTCAGAACTGAGGTGCTGCCAACCTGCCTGAGGTCCTCCCACCAGCCACACTGCCTTGGGGAACAGCTCCAGGAGAGCTGGTCGACCACTTCTCCCCAGGTGCCTGTTCCCATGCAGGGAGTGTAGTGTGCACCAACTCCAGCAAATGCAGTCCTCCCGGAAACACTATGCTGAGCACCGGATCTATGCACAGACAACCCCTCAGCAACTGGCACAGCAGGCGCTGGTGGAATTGGTCATTAGGATTCCCCTCAGTTCTAGTAGGAATTATAGAATTCATTAGTCCTCAGACTTATCTGTAACCCGAATCATCATTCACTTCAAAATCAGCATGTTGAGACTTGTATTCATTTGAAAAAGAGGAAGGTGAGGGTTTGGCGGCTTTTGTTTTAATGTGACCAAGTGAGGGAATGCTCAGGCCCTTGCTGTGGTGCCACAGGGTAGGGCCAGGTGGGCCAGAGAGGAGGCATGGCATGGGGGACCTGCCCCCCAGGGCCTGGCCTGGGGCTGGCTCTACAGAAACACAGACTACATCTCTCAAGGACCCCAGGAGTTTGCAGTCCCAACAGCAGAATGTTCTTCATGTTCTTTTTATTTTTCCATTTGTCCAGAAGCACTACCGCAGGAAGAGCAAGAAGGAAGTGGAAGTGAGGATGTCCAGGAAAAGAAAGGAGGTACAGGCCATTCTCTGCTATTGTTCTTAGAGATCCCAGCGTTGGGACACCCTTCCTTGCTAGTCTCTTGCCCAGTCACTGTCAGAGAGCCCCCTACCCTGGGAGATGGCAGATGCGTGCCCCCATCAGGAAGCAGGCCTCTGGGTGCACAGCTACTCGTCAGCAGCCACAGGAGGCTTTGCGCTCTCCACCAGCCACACTGGTGCTGCTCAGCCAGCCCCCTCTTGCCAGCTTCTCCAGATTGAACTGCAAATTATTCCAGATGCCCTGTGACTCCATCTGAAGGAAGATAGTGTGGACCCATTGTCATCAGCTTAGGTCCAATCACTTCAGCAATTTAGGGGAAACCTGTGGCTATTCTGGGTTGTTTTCCCATAACCACCTTCCCAAATGACAGGATGTTTTGTAATAGGGCCCCGGTAACTCCATGCCAGAAAACACCCAACCCCTCCTCTCCCTGCTGTCAGCCCCCAGCCCTCTATCTCACGTGACAAAGATTAATCTCTCTCCTCCTAACCCGCAGAGGAGAAGGGGACTGGCTCTCCAGACTATCGGCACTACCTTCGAATGTGGGCCAAGGAGAAAGAGGTTCAGAAGGAGACGATTAAGGATCTTCCCAAGATGAACCAGGTAGGCTCCATGGGAGCCTACAGTGGACATTTCTGGAGAGCTCTGGCCAAGGCTGGGCCCTAATATCAGAGCACCCACACTGCAGCATCTCCTGAGGGTGGGAAGGCTCCTCCCTGCCTCTAAAGCCGGTTAGTCCTGGTTGCCAGTCAGTGATGATTCCAGAAAGACAAGAAACCAGTTGCTCCAGGGCCTTGTACGGGGGTGTGTTTCCATGGTGCCACTGCCCAGACTGAGTGTCCACGAATCAGGAGCCAGAGGCTCATAGGCTACCTTTGACAAGAATGTGTTCCATACCCTGCACCCTCCCAGCCCTGCCCAGAGCTCTGCACACACAGCCTCTCCACAGCCCACTCTTCATTCACTGGTCTTGCCGGTCAGGACCATGGTGTCTTTCCAAGGGTCTCACAGCCAGAAAATGGGAGACCCCAGCTTCAAACTGCAAATGTTCAGCCAAAGGCAAGTCTGGAGCACCAGCCTAACCATGGCCCTTGGGCCAGATCCACCGCCTGGCTATGCCCAGTAGGGGACTCTGCAATCTGAGCACTCACCCTGCAGGCCTGGAGAGTGGGCACTACATGCAATGAGGAGTCTTCTCGCTCTTAGGCCAGGGAGCCTAGATGTGTGGCTTAAGGACCTAGCACCCTCCCCAGGAGCTCCCTTCTCAGCTCACCTAGACTGTACTCTCCTCACTGTCACCTTCTAAAGAGCTTCATTCAAAGGCCGAGTTGAGGTTGCTTCTGATTAAAAATGTAAAAAGCCAAAGAAGTCTTTGGAGTGACTGGGTTTAGAGTCATGGTAGAACTCCATCTCCCTCTGCAAATAGAACAGACCTAGAAACAAGGAGGCTCCAGGTCAGACTGGCATGCTGTATGTGCCGAGAGAAAGGCAGCTGGAGAAGAAAGCCTTTTGAAGAGCTATGTGGCCTTAGTTGAGCCACTCTCCCCCTCTGAGCCTCTGTCCTGATCTTGTGAAATGGGACTGATAAGCCTCGTAGAGATGATTAAGACGGGAGCCAACATCCTTAGGCTGGCCCAAGTCATCAGTTTGGCTAATATGGACCCCTTCTGACTGGTCTTTTACCATCTCCCTGTTTTGTTTTTCTCCTTAAAAGGAACAGTTCATTGAGCTGTGCAAGACGCTTTACAACATGTTCAGTGAAGACCCCATGGAGCAGGACCTGTACCACGCCATCGCTACAGTGGCCAGCCTCCTGCTCCGCATCGGAGAGGTGGGGAAGAAGTTCTCGGCCCGCACAGTCAGGAAGCCCAGGGACTGTGCCACTGAGGAGGACGAGCCACCAGCACCCGAACCCCATCAGGATACAGCCAGGGAGCGTCAGCCCCCAGCTGCAGGAGACCCCCAAGCCAAAGGAGGTGGAGACATGCACCTCGGAAAAGTCCCACAGGAGAGCCAGGTGGTGGTGGAGGCAGGCAGCGGCGAGGGACAGGGCTCACCCTCCCAGCCACTGTCTGATGATGAAACCAAAGATGACATGTCCATGTCCTCATACTCAGTGGTCAGCACAGGCTCCCTGCCGTGTGAAGACCTCGCGGATGACACAGTGCTGGTGGGCGGGGAGGCCTGCAGTCCCACAGTCCGCATTGGGGGCACTGTTGACACTGACTGGTGCATCTCCTTCGAGCAGATCCTGGCCTCCATCCTGACGGAGTCTGTGCTGGTGAACTTCTTTGAGAAGAGAGTGGACATTGGACTCAAGATAAAGGACCAAAAGAAAGTGGAGAGACAGTTCAGCACTGCCAGTGACCATGAGCAGCCTGGAGTTTCTGGCTGATGCCTGCAGCTGTGACACTTGGCCTGAGGTGTTATCAGTGGACTGGCCTCATCTCCTCCTGCCCTTCCTCCCTTATCAGTTTCTCTTTAAAGGCGTGCCCTTCCTGCTCTCCCAGGAGCAGTGAGTGTGTGACTGGAAAGGAGGCTGGTGCAGACCCAGCTGCCTTAGACAGATTCCCTGGGCCTGCATCTCCTGGCACCGGCTGCTTCTGGGCCCAAGAGGAGGCTGTGGCTCCCACCATCCTTACACCCGGTGGGAGCCTGCCTTGCACCAGCTGCACCTTCCTAGTGTTAGAGGCTCTCAGATCTGCCCTTGCTTGCCTCATACCTCTGTGCCCTGCACTGTGGTCAGGCCAGCTGAGTCCCTCCATCCATGGGATGCTCTCCTACAGCTGTGTGGTACAGGGGTCATTTCTGCCTCTTGGCACCAGATGGGGAGGGCATGTGTATGTTGGGCACCAAAGTGATGGAACCCTCAGGTGCTCTTGAGGAGCCTGAACCTCCTGACAGGAACATGAGCAGAACATTATTGCACAGGGTGGGTGCTGCACACAGGCGTGGCTGTACACGGGCATGGCTATACACACACTCTCAGCTCATCATCCTTTCCAGTAACTTTGAAAGCACATCCCTCAGGTCCTGATATATTTCCTTGAATTCATTTCAGTTGGCTAGAAATTACACTGTGCTCAATGCCTTAATAAATCCCTGAAAGAAAACCCACACCGTGTGCAGTGCCTTGCTGTGGCCCCCAACCACTGCTTAGGCCTCCCAACTTCTCCCCAGGCCAAGTGTGGGGCCCTGGCTGTGTTCTGGAAGTTCAAGACACTTAGTCCTCCACAGGGGGTGGAAGAGTATAAGGCCTGCCAGGTTGGATGGAGAAGCAGAAGGTGCTGATGCAGGCGGGGGCAGGTCCTGACCAACCTGCATTAGGGGATGCCCTGACCTCCACAGGTCTTCATGGGCAGGGGTTATGGGTCCTGGTGAAGGAAGTGCATTCTCAGACCTAGGCTGCAGCAAGTGTCTGCCCTTGGGTTCAAGAAGCAGACTGGAGCCACAGGTGACCAGAGGGGGCCCTCGGGCTGAGCCACAAGGATCCCCTCACTTTGCAGCAGGAGCTGAAACTGACCAGTGTCCAGCGTTTGCCCCTACATGGGGCTGCTCTTGCTTCTACTAAAAGATCCAGCAATTCCCCCCTTCTCCATGGGGGATACAGTCCAGGGCCCCCTGTGGATGTCTAAAACCGCAGATAATAACAAACCCTAAACGTGTTTTTTCCTATACATACATACCTGTGATTAAGTTTATAATTTGGCACCTTAAGAGACTAACAATAATAAAATGTAACAGTTATACTGTAATGAAAGTTGTAAACGTGGTTTGTCTCAGTATCTTGTACTGTACTCATCTCTTTTCCAGGTGGCTTTTGACTTTGGGTAACTAAAGCTGCAGAAAGTGAAACTCAGAGATACTACTGTATATCTCTTTGGAGGCTGTTTTTGTTTTAACTAAGTAGCTTTGCTTCTTTGTTCGTTTTAGAGACAGGGTCTCACTCTGCTATCCAGGCATGACCATAGCTCACTGCAGCTCAAACTCTTGGCCTGAAGTGATTCTCATGCTGCTGCCTTCCTAAGTAGCTTGGGACTACAGGCATGCAGCACCATGCCTGGCTTTAATTTCCTTTCTAGTATTTACATAAACTACCATAAAATAATTTCAAATGATTTATACCAAAAAGACTGTTCTTGGCTATACTATAATTAAGATATAATAACCTCATACATTTAGTAATTTCAAGTCTTAAATTGATTATATTCAAGTAGATTTGAATAACTTGGAATTTGGATAAATGCCTTTTTTTCATCTTTTTGTCTTTACAGAGGTAAGATAAATGTTTTTAATATGTGGAAGTATAAGCTTGTGAATACACCAAATAAATTACACCCAAGAATATAAAAGAGGAATCTGGCCTATTCACATGATACAATGTACAAAAATGTACAATAGTCCTTTCATCCATAAATCATTCAACCTGGGTAAATAATTCAAAATGTTTAACAATCAGAACAGTAACATTAAATAATAGATAATACAAATAAAACATTTAAATTATAAGTAAACATGAATATTTTAAAACTGCCTACTGAGTAATGTAAGTCATATCAAACCACTCATCAAATCATTCTTATAATTTTCAAGAAAAAAAATCCATATACCTGAATTTTTAAAGGATTTTGATGTTCTGACTAAAGCCCTTTTTGGCCTTAGTCCACCTGCACCCAGGTGAATAAGAAAAATAAAAATGATTTTCATGTTCTTTATTGCCAAAAGGAGAAAAATATACAGAAAAGTAGAAAAACAATTTTTTCCTAGTGCTACAGATTACTTCTCAGTATTTTGGTGTTGATTCTGAAATTTTTTTCGGTTTAACCGATGTCATATATGAAATTTTTACTCTTTTCATTAAGCATAAAACATTCTTTGCAGATGCCTTCTGTTCTCAGCCACAATAACTTAAACGTGGAAATGAAGGAAGACCACCCAAATGAGAAACGTTGTGGGAGTCAGCATCATCACCCAGCGTGGGTGGGTGCAAGTGCCTGGGGGTGGAAAACGGGAAAGGCTCCAGGTGGTTCTGACTACACCCTATTGGAAACTCGAGGTGAGCTAACAAGAAGCAGGATGTTTTCTGTGACTGGTTTGGGCAGCATATTCCACTTTCTCGGCTTGGTTCTGATAATGGGAGGGTGGTACAAAAAATAGAGGAGCAGGCAGGTACTCCTGACCACTCCTTACCACGCCGCCGGCTGCCTGGTTACTGCAGGCACTGTCCGTTTATTGTCATGCGTTGTCTGGGCACTGTCTGTTGGCATACTGTCTCTCATTTTTTTTTTTTTTTCTGATAACTACTGTGCAAAAGTTGGAAAAAAAATTAACGTTACCTACAACCTTAGCCACACACACACCCCAGGAAATAATGCTGGTGTCACAGAATTCTAACGATGTACTGTAATTTTGTAACCTTGCTTCTCCACAGCATGTTGTCACTTCAAACTCAAGTTCTTGCTGATGGAACTGCATAAGGGTCCGTGCCGTTCTTCAGAACACTGATTTCCATTTATTCCTGGTATACTTGAGGGGACACTAGGGCATGAATAATAAATCACCTGGGTGAAGGGATTCCTTTCTTGGGGTTGCAGTAATTAATTGCCAGGTTTCTTTCCACGGTTTTGCATTTGACGGTTCTCCCCGCACCCGTCAGGATTGGGTGTTTCTTTAACGGGATGGTTTCTGCTGTTAAAAGTGTTAGCCAGGTCCTGTAGCTCACGCCTGCAATCTCAGCACTTTGGAAGGCCGAGGCGGGTGGATCACCTGAGGTCAGGAGTTAGAGACCAACATGGAGAAACCCCATCTCTGCTAAAAATACAAAAATTAGCTGGGTGTGGTGGCGGCCACCCGTAATCCCAGCTACTCGGGAGGCTGAGGCAGGAGAATCGCTTGAACCCGGAGGGCAGAGACTGCAATGAACCGAGATCATGCCACTACACTCCAGCCTGGGCGACAGAGCAAGCGAGACTCTCTCTCAAAAAAAATAAAAGTGTCGGCTCGCTTTTTTTTTTCCTGATAAATACTGCGCAAAAGTTGGAAAATAAAACATTTTTTAAAATGAAAATTACAACCCTAGCCACAGAGATTTGCAGGTAATTAAAAAATTTTTTGTATTTCTTTTTCCAACAAGGCTACAAGCCTAGCCACGAAGGGTTGCCGGGTGAGTGACGGGCTGTAGGGCGCCCAAGCCCTCCACCGGGTCGGCCTGGGGCACTCCCGGGGCACCGGCTTCGCGCCTCCGCCGCCCTCTCCGGGAAGCGTGGGTCTGGTGAGCCCCTCCGTCTCAAAGGTTAACTTCGTTACTGGCTAAATGCGCTGCCGCGCGTACCAAGCCGGCCCGAGCCGGGCAGGGCGGCCCCTCAGCCCCGCTCCGCATTGTGCGGTAGCCCACAGAACAGGGAAGCGGAGGCCCTGCTGTCTCAACTCCAGTCTCCCAAGGCCGGAAGCCGCTGCCTTAGGAGGACGCGTGCACTGCCCTGGTCAGACGACAGGTCTGCGAGCAAGCAACACGCACCCACAGGGATCCAAAACTCCTGAGATCCAGAAGGGCCCAGACGACCAGCGAGAGGCGCGGAAGGATAGAGGGGACCCAGTGCGCAGAGGCGGGGCTGCGGCCGGCCGAGCGAAGAGCGTACGCGCATGCGAGGCGGCGCAGGGGACTGGAGAAACCCGAGCGCGTACGTGGGGCGGGGCCGCGACTGGCCAAGCGCCGAATGCGCGCGCGCGCGGCGGCCCACTACACAGGCCAGAATGGCGCCGCCTCAGCATTTTCGGGTGCTACGCTGCTGCAGCTGCCGCCTCTTCCAAGCTCACCAGGTCTGGCGCGTGCCAGCCCCTTCCTCCTCCTCCCGCGCGGGCACAGCGGATGGGGAGTGGTGGGGCCGTGGGTGCTGTCTCGAATGGCTCCGGGATGCACCTGGGCCCGAAGGAGTGCAGGGACCGCTGAGGGCGGGTCTCGTTGGGGTCGCGCCTGCATAATGTAGTTCTGGGCTTTTTGTTTGGTTCTTGTAGAAACCAGAGGTAATGTTCCGGCAGAGGTGGCTTCTCGTGACTTGTAGCAGGTAGTGGGAGAACCCGGTTGAGGATAGCATCTTTTACCCAGAGCCTAGCCTGCGAAGTGGCCCTGCTCAGTTTCAGTGTGAGGGGGAGGACAGGTCTTAAAGCCGAGCCGCGCCGGGGCGGCGTCCCTGCTCTACACCTCGGCACCCTCTCGATCGCCCTGCGCCTTTCCCGCCGTACTTTTCCGCGGTGCCAGGGACTTGATGCCTGCTCGCCGACTCATAAACCACGGGCTCCGAAGTCTTAAAAGATGATAATCTGTTTCTAGAATATATTTGCCTCCCTAACTTTCAACATGCCAGATAGAGGATGCCACTGAACCTTTTCTGTATTGTACCGTGTCGTCCTGCTTGATACCACTTAACACTGCAGTCAGCGTATCCGCTTTTGATAGTCCCTCCTTCCTAGTTATGGCTGATCTGCTGTGCCCTGGGAAAGAATAGCATCAGACCTCTTTAAGATGTATGTCAAAAAGTCAGCAAGATGCTGAGTATGTGTTTATAAGCTTGCATTTAATGCTGAGCGTTTGTAAGGGTTATTTTAAGGGCTCAGAAACTTTTTACTTATTTTCATTTGGGGGCTGCGTCCTAAGAGTTGCGAATAAAGAGATCATTTGCGTTTTAAAATTATTACATGTCTAATGTCTCATGCTCATTTTCCTTTTCTAAAAACAAATTTTCCATTTATTTTTATTTCCTTGTTTCCCTGTTTCACAAGTCCAAGCTCACCAGTGTTCTTTCTTTTTTTATTTATTTTGAGACAGGATCTCGCTTTGTCGCCCAGGTTGGAATGCAGTGGTGCAATCGCAGCTCGCTGCAACCTGCACCTCCAGGGCTCTAGCCTCAACCTGCACCTCAACCTGCACCACCTCAGCCTCCCATGTGGCTGGTACTACACGTGCAGGCCACTTCCCCAGCTAATTTTTGTATTTTTTTTTTAGAGATGGAGTTTTGCCGTGTTACCTGGGCTGGTCAGGAACTCCAGGCTCAAGTGCTCTATCCGCCTTGGCTCCCAAAGTGCTGGGACTACAGGCGTGAGCCAGTGCTCCTGACCCTCATGGTCATTTTCAACCCTATGAAATATGAGTTGGTTGGCCCCAGTGGCTCAGGCCTGTAATCCCAGGACTTTGTGAAGCCCAATAGGGCAGATCACTTAAGCCCAGAAGTTCCAGACCAGCCTGGGCAACGTAGTGAGACCTTGCCTCTACTAAAATTCAAAATAAAATAGCTAGGTGTGGTGGTGCGTGCATCTGTAGTCCTAGGTACACAGGGGTGCTGAGGTGGGAGGGACACTGAGGCAGGAGAATGACTTCAGTCCAAGAGGCAGAGGTTACAGTGAGCTGTATTCGTACCATTGCACTACAGCCTCGGCGACAGAGCCAGACCTGTCTCAAAAACAAAGAAAAAAATGACTTGAAACCAAAGAGGACATTGGCCATTTTAATTGCAAGTAAAATACCAATTTAACACATTTAACTTCAACAACCTTTGAATTAGGCATCATTCCGATCTTACAGACATGAGAATTCTGAAATCCAAAGAAGTCATGTCGTTTCTCCATCTAATAAGTGGCAAAACCATGCTATCTCTCAGGAGTTACCAGAATTAATTCCTTTACCAGTTACTGTGGGTCCTAAACTTTTTAAAATGCTTTTCATACTTGCTTACATACCCAATGGAAAATTCAGTTTTATTGGTGTTTTAAGGTAGAAGCTGGGAAATAAATGCTAAGCCATACGATATACCCACTTCAATTTTTGGTAGATGCTCATTGTTCTCCTTAGAATCCTTTTGGCTACTTCCCCCCAAAACCTCATGATTTTGTTTTAGGATCATATTAATCATATTAATTTTAATGAATCAATCTAGACATCTTGGTGATGTTAAACATGATTGATTATGTTTCTTCAAGTAACCTTGGCATCCCTTGGTAACATTTTATTTGTTGCTGTTATCAGTGGACTCTTTATCCATTATCTCTTCTAACTAGATGTCTGCTCATACAAAAGCTATATTAAATTTTGAAGATATCTTAATTTTGTACCTAACCACTATGTTAGATTGTCTGGTTTTTGTGGCTTTTCATTTCATTCTGTTGGCTTTTCAGATAAAAAACTATATCAGGTTGCAGCCGGGCAAGGTGGCTCATACATTTAATTGCAGCACTTTGGCAGACCAAGGTGGGTGGGTTATTTGAGGTCAGGAGTTCCAGAACAGCCTGACCAACATGGTGAAACCCTGTCTCTACTAAAACTACACAGTTATCTGGGCATAGTGGCACACACCTGTAATCCCAGCTACTTGGGATGCTGAAGCAGGAGAATTGCTTGAACCTGGGAGGTGGAGATGGCAGTGAGCTGAGATTGCACCATGGCACTCTAGCACAGGCAACAAGAGTGAAACTCCATCCCCAAAAAAAATTATATCAGATATTATATCTATAAATAATGATAGGGTTTTCCCTTCCTTTCCAATTTTTATACCACTTACAACTTTACTAATTCCATTAGATAGTACATCCAGAAAAAAATAGTAAATAATAGTGGGCAACTCTGGCTTGTTCATGTTCTTGACTTCCATGGGAATGCTGGTAGAGATTCTTCAGCATTAGAGCTGGGTTTACGGCATTTTATCATGTTAAGAGAGAACACATCTAGTCAGGTTTAACAAGAATTGAAAATAAATTGTGAAATTTATTTTTTAGACCCACAGGTGGTAGAGTTTCATCTTGGGTTTCTGGGTTTTTTTTGTTTTGGTTTAGTTTGGTTTGGCTTTGAGAAACAGGCTCTTGCTGTGCTACCCGGGCTGGCCTCAAACTCCTGGACTCAAGCAGTTTTGGTCTCCCTAGTCACTGAGACTACAGGCTTAAGCCACTGCACCCAGCCCAACTTGATGATGTTTCCCAGCACCAACCCAGACTTGTTAAATAGTCTGTTGTTTTCTTACTCTTTTTCAAAATTATTTTATTATTATTATTTTTTGGTGCTGTGACTCGAATTCGAACTCTTTTCTCACTCTTAAAGTGCCTCCAAGCCGGGCGCGGTGGCTCAAGCCTGTAATCCTAGCACTTTGGGAGGCCGAGGCGGGTGGATCACGAGGTCAAGAGATCGAGACCATCCTGGTCAACACGGTGAAACCCCGTCTCTACTAAAACTACAAAAAATTAGCTGGGCATGGTGGCACGTGCCTGTAATCCCAGCTACTCAGGAGGCTGAGGCAGGAGAATTGCCTGAACCCAGGAGGCGGAGGTTGCGGTGAGCCGAGATCGCGCCATTGCACTCCAGCCTGGGTAACATGAGTGAAACTCCGTCTCAAAAAAAAAAAATAAATAAAAATAAAGTGCCTCCTTTATGATTATGATATGCTAAATTTTTACACATATGTCGGTTTGTTTCTGGACTCTTTTTCTATCAATTTTTTTTTTTTTTGAGATGGAGTTTCGCTCTTGTTACCCAGGCTGGAGTGCAATGGCGCGATCTCGGCTCACCGCAACCTCCGTCTCCTGGGTTCAGGCAATTCTCCTGCCTCAGCCTCCTGAGTCGCTGGGATTACAGGCACGCGCCACCATGCCCAGCTAATTTTTTGTATTTTTAGTAGAGACGGGGTTTCACCATGTTGACCAGGATGGTTTCGATCTCTTGACCTTGTGATCCACCCGCCTCGGCCTCCCAAAGTGCTGGGATTACAGGCTTGAGCCACCACGCCCGGCCTTATCAATTTTTTAAATTTTTTCAGGTCAGGCATGGTAGCTCATGCCTGTAATCCCAGCACTGTGGGAGGCCAAGATAGGTGGATCACTTGAGGTCAGGAGTTTGAGACCAGCCTGGCCAACATAGTAAAACCCCGTCTCTACTAAAAATATAAAAATTAGTTGGGCATGGTAACACACGCCCATAATCCCAGGTACTCGGGAGGCTGAGGCAGGAGAATAGCTTGTACCCAGGAGGCAGATGTTGCAGTGAGCCAGGATTGTGCCACTGCACTCCAGCCTGGGCCACAGAGTGAGACTGTCTCAAAAATAAATAAATAAATAAATAAATATTTCAGATCCAATTCCATTTAGTTTTAAATAATTATCTGAGTTGTATTTCTGAAATTTCATTGCAGGTAAAAAAAAATGTCAAGTGGACATGCAAAGCATGTGGAGAGAAGCAGTCCTTTTTGCGGGTGAGTCCTATGAAAGAGAAAGCAGGCGGGGCATATGCCTGCAGGGAGCCCTTCCAGGGAGTCCCAGCATGCCACAGCTGGGATCATCCTCTCTCACGCGAAGTTCACCAGACACAGAGCTCCTGCCCCTGAGCTTCCTGTTCCTTCAGGAAGTGAAATTGATGGAGCAGTGTCTGGAATGAATTTAATTATTCATTCAGCAAGTATTTGTTGAGTACAATCTGTGTGTCAAGCACAAGGGAAACAGTGGAAAGTAAGCCCATTGTCATTCTTGCCCTCACAGATGCACTTGTGTGGAAGGGGAAGAGAAATTAATACACACACGCATCTATATAATTTAAAACTTGACGGGGCCGGGCGCGGTGGCTCAAGCCTGTAATCCCAGCACTTTGGGAGGCCAAGGCACGAGGATCACGAGGTCAAGAGATCGAGACCATCCTGGTCAACATGGTGAAACCCCGTCTCTACTAAAAATACAAAAAATTAGCTGGGCATGGTGGCGCGTGCCTGTAATCCCAGCGACTCAGGAGGCTGGGGCAGGAGAATTGCCTGAACCCGGGAGGCGGAGGTTGCGGTGAGCCGAGATCGCGCTATTGCACTCCAGCCTGGGTAACAAGAGCGAAACTCCGTCTCAAAACAAACAAACAAACAAACAAAGAACTTGACGGAGCACAAGGAAAGCACTGGGGACTGTTAGAAGATGAGGAGGAATCAGACCAGCTAGGTGGAGGTGGGGGTGTGGGAAAGTGGGCTCAGGAAGTGGAGGCAGGCAGGGGCAGGCTGTAAATGCTCTTATCCAGCCTGCTGTTTGCACCTGACATTGAGCACATCTTTTCAGTCCATGCATATTGCCCCTCCTGAACTCTAAGGACCCCAGCTGCCCTGCATCCTTTGCCTTATTGAATTTTCTCTTTACCTGCTTCAGCCCCAGTGCTGCCTCTCCCTTCACCTCCCATCTTTCCTTCTACAGCCATGGTGCTTGCTTTCTGACCTTAAACCCAAATTTGCTCCCTCTTCAGGCCTTTGTGCTCACTATGGAGTTCCCCTCCCTCTTCTCATTATTCTATGAAAGTTATATATTCATGTATTTATGTGCAGATTGTCCATCTAAGACTGTAAGTTCAATGAGAACAGAAGCTTTTCCTTTTTTATTTACTGGTGTATCCTCAGCATCTAGCACAGTCCTTGGTGCTTGTTGAATGAGTAAGTAACCAGTCCAACCTTGTTGGGCATTTAGGTTGATTTTCCTTTCACTGTTATGCACAACTCTACAGTGAAACTTTCTATAAATACTTCTTTATTCACTTGATCAGCTGTTTACTGTTTACTTAGGACGAAGTACTAGAAGTTAAATTGCTGTTTTTGGGGAGTTTTTGTGAGACAGAGTCTCACTTTGTCACCAGGGTGGAGTGTAATGGTGTGATCTTGGCTCACAGCAACCTCCGCCTTCCAGGTTCAAGTGATTCTCCTGCCTCAGCCTCCTGATTAGCTGGGATTACATATGCACACTACCTCACCCAGCAAATTTGTTTTTTTTTTATTTTTAGTAGACAGAGGGTTTCACCATGTTGGCCAAGGCTGATCTTGAACTCCTGACCTCAAATGATCTGCCCGCCTCGGCCTCCCAAAGTGCTGGGATTATAGGTGTGAGCCACTGCGCCTGGCCTAAATTGCTGTTTTAAAGGATATCTTTTGATCAAGGTTCTTTTAGTTGCAGTAATAGACAAAAACACTTTATAATGTTGATGAGTGCCTTCACCTGATTTTTTTTTTTTAAAAAAGGGTAAAAAACACTTCAGAATGGGCTCAGCAAAGTAAAAAAATAAAAATAAAAATGTACTGGCAAGGTAATGAGATATCCTAGGGAATCCAAGGGGCAGAACTTCATTCCTGATCCCTTGAAGAACTAACCCCAAGAACTGAAAAGCTGCCAACAAGCCAGGTATCAGCTTTTCCTCCCTTCTCCTCCCCGTCACCCAGCTTCTCTCTATATCTTTGCTTGATTTTCTCTTCTCCTTCCCTTCTGTTTCTCCCCAGGCAATTCATAGTCACATTCTCTGCTCCAAGTGCATAGAATCTCATTCCAAGCCAAGTGGAAGAGCTGAGTCCCAATTATAAATTCCTAGGAGAAGTAATCTGGTTGGCCCAGGCTGGTTCGGATATCTACCTCTGGTCTAGTCAACTGGGATTGGGTCTCAGAAGACAGGGGCTGGCTTACTAGGTAGACACCCCGCATGGTGAGCATGGCTTGTTTGAGATGTATGTATTTCTACATTCTCCTTGAGGAAGCCTTCCTACTCCCCTTAGTGCCTCTGTGCTATGTGTGGTATATGGTATATGGCTGACTAGGCCACAGTAACAAACCCACACCAAAATTGTGGTGGCTTAATAAATAGACATTGTTTCTCTTGCTCTCATAACAGTCCTGGGAGTGCAGTAGTGGTGCAATCTCAGCTCACTGCAACCTCTGCCTCCCAGGTTCAAGTGATTCGCCTTGTCTCGTCCTCCCAAGTAGCTGGGACTACAGGCATACATCACCATGCCTGGCTAATTTTTTTGTATTTTTAGTAAAGATGGGGTTTCGAGATACGTTCGTCAGTTTGCTCCTTTTTGCCTGTGGATGCTGCCGAGGAAGCATCGTTAAAGTCTCTCTTCTCCCTCCAATCATGTCTAAGTCAGAGTCTCCTAAAGAGCCGGAACAGCTGAGGAAGCTCTTCATTGGAGGGCTGAGCTTTGAAACAACCGATGAGAGCTTGAGGAGCCATTTTGAGCAATGGGGAACACTCACAGACTGTGTGGTAATGAGAGATCCAAACACAAAGTGCTCCAGGGACTTCGGGTTCCTCACGTATGCAACTGTGGAGGAGGTGGATGCAGCCATGAATGCAAGGCCACACAAAATGGATGGAAGAGTTGTGGAACCAAAGAGGGCTGTCTCAAGAGATGATTCTCAAAGACCGGGTGCCCACTTAACTGTGAAAAAAATATTTGTTGGTGGCATTAAAGAAGACACTGAAGAACATCACCTAAGAGATTATTTTGAACAGTATGGAGAAATTGAAGTGATTGAAATCATGACTGACAGAGGCAGTGGCAAGAAAAGGGGCTTGGCCTTTATAATATTTGACGACCATGACTCCGTGGATAAGACTGTCATTCAGAAATACCATACTGTGAATGGCCACAACTGTGAGGTTAGGAAAGCCCTCTCAAAGCAAGAGCTAGTGCATCATCCAGCCAGAGGTTGAAGGGGTTCTGGAAACTTTGGTGGTGGTTGTGGAGCTGGTTTCAGTGCAACTTTGGTCATGGAGGAAACTTCAGTGATCTTGGTGGCTTTGGTGGCAGCCATGGTGGTGGTGGATATGGTGGCAGTGAGGATGGCTATAATGAATTTGGTAATGATGGAAACAATTTTGGAGGTGGCAGAAGCTACAATGATTTTGGCAATTACAACAATCAGTCTTCAGATTTTGGACCCATGAAGGGAGGAAACTTTGGAGGCAGGAGCTCTGGCCCCTGTGGTGGTGGCAGCTAATAATTTGCCAAACCACGAAACCAAGGTGGCTATGGCGGTTCCAGTAGCAGCAGTAGCTATGGCAGTGGCAGAAGATTTTAATTAGGAAACAAAGCTTAGCAGGAGAGGAAAGCCAGAGAAGTGACAGGGAAGCTACAGGTTACAACAGATTTGTGAACTCAGCCAAGCACAGTGGTGGCAGGGCCTAGCCGCTACAAAGAAGACATGATTTAGACGAATACTCATGTGTATGGGCAAAAAACTCGAGGACTGTATTTGTGACTAATTGTATAACAGGTTATTTTAGTTTCTGTTCTGTGGAAAGTGTAAAGCATTCCAACAAAAGGTTTTAATGTAGATTTTTTTTCTTTTTTTCTTTTTTTTTTTTTTTTGCACCCGTGCTGTTGATTGCTAAATGTAATAGTTTGATTGTGATGCTGAATAAATGTCTTAAAAAAAAAATGGGGTTTCACCATATTGGCCAGGCTGGTCTCAAACTTCTGACCTTGTGATACACCTGCCTTCGGCATCCCAAAGTGCTAGGATTACAGGCGTGAGCTACTGCGCCCGGCCCCTGAGCTTCTTTTATTCCCTGAGGCTCATTTGTAGCTGCTTCTAGCCACTGAGAAGGGCAAGTGAGTGCGTGGAGGAGCTACCAGGAGGCTTTGAGGGTCAGGCTGGGAAACAAGTGACACTACCATGAAAAGAGCCTGGTTTTGTGGCCACCCTGACCACACACACACTGGAAAATGAAGTCTAGTTTTGTGCCCACATCGGGAAGAATGCTCTTCACTATCCAGCCAGCAGTCTCTGCCCTATGGAAGAGCACACTGCTACTGGTTATGCCAGCCTGGTCTTTTGCAACTTTGCCATCTCCTCCTCCAGTTACTCTTTTCTCTTCTCACTTGAATGTGCTCCAAACAGGACTACACTCCCTACCTATCCATTAAAATTGCTTGTGTCTGAGTCAGCGGTGGTCTCTATGTTGCTAAAAACAATGATTAGTTCTCAGTTCTCACTTGACTTACTAGCTGCAGGCACTGGGTGTCTACAGGAATTCTGTGTCCACGGGACATCAAGAATGCTCCTGCCAGTGGGGTGTTGAGGAGCAGTGGACATGTATAGTGTATGTGTCTGATCACAGATGTGCTCTATTGTCCCATCGGACTTCACTTACAAAACACAGGTTCAAAGATCAGATTATTAAGAATTTCAAGACAGCAATAGCAGAGCAGATCTCATACCCGGGAAGCTGATTCTGCCTATGGTAGGACCCATACTCTCAAATATTGTCTCTTACCATCTTCCCCTTAGACCACTCAGCTCCAGCCATGCTGGCCTCTTCACTGTTTCTGCAAAATGCCAGGCTTAGGGTCTTCATGCTCATTTTCAGATCATTGCTTCTGCTGGAATTCTTCCCCCAGACATCCATGTGGCTTGCTTCTTCATATCTTCCTGTTTGGACTCAAACATTACCTTTTTAGAGATCCATTCTTTGACCATTTTGAACACCTTATGTAAAACTGTAGACTCTTATGTAAGGCCTCTTTCCTGGTCTCATCTTCCTTAGGAGCACTTATTAGCATCTGATAGGTTACATGCCTCACTTGTTTATTTCCTATCTCTTCTTACTTGAATGTGAGTTCCATGATGACAGGAAGTCTTGTCCACTCCTGTATTATCTACCTCTAGATGAGGCCTGGCACATAGATGGTAGTCAATAAATATTTATTGGATGAATTTGTGACTGCTAAGTGGAAAAAAATGTATTTTATTTTGTATTCCTTTGATTATCAGTGAGAATAAGTATCATTTATTTTTTAGCAGTATGTTATATAATATGGCAATATGTGTTACTTCTCTTGTGACGTTTTTATTCATGTTCACTAACCATTTCGTGTAGGGCTTTGGGTTGAGTTTGGCTTCATTAGGTAGAGTTCAGGGTGCTTGTGGGACAGCCAGATAGACCTAAACTGTTAGTTCTGGAGACTGCTGGTTTGTAAATCATTCTAGAGATAGCAGTCAGTCAGTCAGGATTCCTGCATGATGCCTTAGGGGTCTTTGGGCCTTACAGAATATAGCTTTGTCCTCCCTGAGGTGCATCTCAAATGGATCTGTTTTCTCAGCATTCTGCCAACACTTTTTAAATTTTATATATTTTTTTGTTCTCTCAGGCTTATGGTGAAGGTTCTGGTGCTGACTGTAGACGGCATGTCCAAAAATTAAATCTGCTACAGGGACAAGTTTCAGAGTTGCCACTCAGGTACAGTTGTTTGAGAAGAGTGTGATTGTCTTGGCCTGTTTTAATCTTGACTGGATAATAGAAGTACACAGTGGAGAAGTCCCTTAGACTTCCATGTCTTGCAATATGGCAGTCAAACACCCTGAGCAATTTTTGCATTGAAAATACTAAAAATGCTAGCTATTTTAAATGCACTGATACGCTGACAAGAAAGTAAGTAACTCTCAGAGGTCAAAAATGAAAACGAAGCTGGTCTGATGGTAGTGGGCTATCAGAATTTATTAATATTAGTGTCACTAAAGTTGGTATAACTCTCCACTGCTAAATTTAACTGGCATTTAAAAAAAAAAAAAAAAAAAGCCTAAAGCCAGAGAGGAAGCACCTGAGCTCCTCGGGTGATTGAAGCCTAGTGCTCTGGAGCTTCCATTTAGATGGCTGAGAGGGGTGCAGGAGACAGAAGACAACACCTACAGCCTGGTCAGCATGGGAAGGCCAGTAGGACACCTCCATACAAAACTGAGCCTCCAGAAGACTATACCCTCAGTGTACAAATGAACTAGACCCACTCTGCAACAGGTAGCTTGCCTGTATTGACTTTGGCAATGGCTGAAGAGGGGGAGATATCTCTTAAGATTTTGGAAATACCAGGAAGCTGTTGCATGGTTTTTCATCCTTTTACATACTCTGTGTGAAAAGCCTCAAGCTGAATATATCTTTCATTTGTCCCAGGAAGCAGAGGTAAATGCAGCTTCTCTCTGCAGCAATATATCTTCAACCCAGGCCTTAAAGAATTCCCACAGAAAAAGTTCCAAGTAGCATATACTTAAGAGTTTAAAATCATTTAACATTCAAGGAAATATGTCACCATGAGCAAAAGATAGCAGAACAACAGTCAGAAAAGTCAGACCCATAAAGACTTCAGAATACATAATATTGCATGTTTAATATATTTGATTTAAAAAGGGGGTGATCCCAGCACTTTGGGAGGCCAAGGTGGGCGGATCACGAAGTCAGGAGTTCAAGACCAGACTGGCCAACATGGTGAAACCCCGTCTCTACTAAAAAATACAAAAATTAGCTGGGCATTGTGGCTCATGCCTGTAATCCCAGCTACTTGGGAGGCTGAGGTAGGAGAATTGCTTGAACTGGGACCCGGGAGGTAGAGGTTGCAGTGAGCTGACATTGCACCACTGCACTCCAGCCTGGGTTACAGAGTGGGACTCCATCTAAAAAAAAAAAAAAAAAAAGGTAGAGAGTGATAAGATGAGGGACTTCAAAAAATAGGTATATTTGAGAGCTTGTTATGGAGGTTTCTAGGAGGGGAGTGCAGCTACTCATATACCCATGACCGAAGACCAGTCCTCCACTATCAGGGATGGTTGTTTTCTTTGACCAAGCACACAGCGTCAGGAGGGATGCACATGGAGCTGTGAGGGAGTAATGAGACACTGCCTAGCCAGCCAGATCAGTGAATCAACCTTGATGATTGATGAGGTGACAGATGTCACAGCCAGATCACCCTCACATTAAAAAAAAAAATAGGTGTATTTGAAAAAGAACCAAAAAGAGGCCGGGTGCAGTGTTTCACACCTGTAATCCCAGCACTTTGGGAGGCGAAGCCAGGTGGATCACTTGAGGTCAGGAGTTCAAGACCAGCCTGGCCAACATGGTGAAACCCCATCTCTACTAAAAATACAAAAGTTAGTTGGGTGTGGTGTCACATACCTGTAATCCCAGCTGCTCAGGAGGCTGAGGCATAAGAATCACTTGAGTGTGGGAGGTGGAAGTTGTAGAGAGCCAACCTCCACCTCCCAGGCTCAAGTGAGGCCTGGGTTGAAAATGTATTGCTCCAGAGAGAAGCTGCAACAGAGTGAGACTCTGTCTTAAAAGAGTTTGCTGAACTTAAAAGTATAATCATTGAAATTAAAAGTTCAGGCTGGGCACAGTAGCTCATGCTTATAATCCTAGCACTTTGGGAGACTGAGGCAGGAGGATCACTTGAGGTCAGGAGTTTAATACCAGCCTGGCCAACATGGTGAAACCCGATCTCTACTAAAAATACAAAAACTAGCTGGAAATCACTTGAACCCAGAAGGCGGAGGTTATAGTGAGCCAAGATCACACCACTGCACACCAGCCTGGGTGACAGAGTGAGACTCTGTCTCAAAAAAAAGAAATTAAAAACTCAGTGACAGGTTAAACAGATTAAATGCAGCTTAAAAGAGAATTCGTGAAATGGAAGATAAATCTAAAGAAATTATTCACAATGCAGCCAGGTGTGTTGTCTCATACCTGTAATCCCAGTACTTTGGGAGGCCAAGGCAGGTGGATCACAAGGTCAGGAGATCGAGATCATCCTGGCCAACATGGTGAAACCCTATCTCTACTAAAAATAAAAAAAAAATTAGCTGGGCATGGTGGCACGCACCTGTAGTCCCAGCTACTCAGGAGGCTGAGGCAGGTGAATAGCTTGAACCCAAGAGGCAAAGCTTGCAGTGAGCCCAAGATCACACCACTGCACTCCAGCCTGGGCGACAGAGCAAGATTCCGTCTCAAAAAAAAAAAGAAAGAAAGAAATTATTCACAATGCCACACAGAAAAATGGAAAAGTAGAAAATATGAGGAAAAGTTGAGAGACACGGAGGTTACAGAGAAGAGTTCTAGCAAGAGAAAATTAAGAGAATGAGGCAAAAGCAATAATTGAAGAGATAAGAGCACAGCATTTTCCAGAATCAAGGGCTTAACATTTTTAGATTCAGGAAACAACAGTAAATCCCATACTGGATAAAACCATGATTGTGTATGTAGAAAATCCTAATGAATCTATAAAAAAAGCTACTAGAACTAATATTTTAGCAAGATCACAAGGATACAAGGTCAACATGCAAAATTAAATTGTATTTCTAGCCGGGCGCGGTGGCTCAAGCCTGTAATCCCAGCACTCTGGGAGGCCGAGGCGGGTGGATCACGAGGTCAAGAGATCGAGACCATCCTGGTCAACATGGTGAAACCCCGTCTCTACTAAAAATACAAAAAATTAGCTGGGCATGGTGGCACATGCCTGTAATCCCAGCGACTCAGGAGGTTGAGGCAGGAGAATTGCCTGAACCCGGGAGGCGGAGGTTGCGGTGAGCCGAGATCGCGCCATTGCACTCCAGCCTGGGTAACAAGAGTGAAACTCCGTCTCAAAAAAAAAAAAAAAAAATTGTATTTCTATACACATGCAGTGGACAATTGGAAAATGATTTTTAAAATCAAATACCTGCTGGATATGTACTTCACACTTGTAATCCCAGCACTTTGGGAGGCCGAGGTGGGTAGATCCCTTGAGCCCAGGAGTTTGGGACCAGCCTGGGCAGGATGGCAAAACCCTCTCTACAAAAAGAAAAATATTTATCCAGATGTAGTGGTGTGTGCCTGTGGTCCCAGCTACTCAGGAGGCTGAGGTGGGAGCATCACCTGAGCCCAGGCAGGTTGAGGCTTCATCTTATCTTCATTGTCATTGATTCCATCTTCCAGCAATTTTGCAACCTCCACCTCCCGGGTTCAAACAATTCTCCTGCCTTATCATCCTGAGTAGCTGGGATTATAGGCATGCACCACCATGTTTGCCAGACTTTTCTCTATCTCCTGACCTCAGGTGATCCACCCACCTCAGCCTCCCAAAGTGGTAGGATTACAAGCATGAGCCCAGCCCCTGGTCATTTTTCAAAGGGCATATGTATGGTCTTCCCCAAAGGTCTCTAGAAGAAACTGTCAGTGCCAGTGAAGAAGAAAACATGGGCCATCAGCAGGCTGGGAATGTGAAGCAGCAGGTAAGCATCAGGCCCACCTGCCCCAGGCTGGCTCTGTGTCAGGGAAGGGATGAATGCACAGATGTATCCAGTAGTCATTTGTATAGCAAATGTGTGTTGATGCCATCCAATGACAGGCACTTGGCCTAAAGCTATGGGGAACACAAAAATAAATAAACCTGTACCTTTGTAAGGATGGAGATAGCCATGTGTACCAATCATTACCATACCCTGCAAAAGACTCTCCTCTGCTTGGAGAGCTCCTTCTGAAGGTAGCTCAAATATCACCTTGTACTGCTTCCACTTTGCTTCCACATCACCCTGGGCATACCTCTGAGAGGGAAATAATGGGGTAAAACACCTGGGTTTCCATCTTTCTTTGTTACAGACTGTAAGCTGGTTTTTGTTTTTTTTGTTTTTGTTTTTGCTTTGAAACAAGGTTTCACTCTGTCACCCAGGCTAGAATGCAGTGGCATGATCATGGTTCCCTGCAGCATTGACTTCCTGGACTCAAGTGATCCTCCTACCCTCAGGCTCCTTAGGAACTGGGACTACAAGTATGCCCTACCACACCCGGCTATTTTTTTTTTTTTTTATAGAGGCAGAATCTCCCTATGTTGCCTAGGCGGGTCTTGAACTCCTGGGCTCAAGCCGTCTTCCTGCTTTGGCTCCCAAAGTGCTGGGATTACAGGAATGAGCCATTGCACCTAGCCAGATTCACACTTTGTTATAAGCAGATGAAGATGCTCTTCTGGTACTTTTGTCTGTGCTTCCAATTTGGTTCACTTACAGACTGAATTTTATATCATTCTCATCAGAAATACTTTTTTGCATCCTAGTTTTCAGTTATATCATTCTTCTTTGTTGCTGTATGGTTTTCAGTGATTTTCATTTATTATTTATTATTTTATTATTATTTTTTAAGACAGGGTCTCCCTCTGTCACCCAGGCTGGAGTGCAGAGGCATGATCACTGCTCACTGGGGCCCCGATGTCTCAAAAAAACAAAAGTATTTACAGAATGTAGTAGATGTACTAGTATTGATTACTTTATTATGTGGCATTTAGGTTGTTTCCACACTTCTGCCTGCCTGCTTTCTTCCTTTCCTTTCCTTTTCCCTTTCCTTTTTCCTTTCCTTTCCTTTCCCTCTCTTTCCAAATTCTTTCATGTGACGCAGAGTCTCGCTGTGTCCTCCAAGCTGGAGTACAGTGGCATGATCTCGGCTCACTGCAATCTCTGTTTCCCGGGTTCAAGAAATTCTCCTGCCTCAGCCTCCCAAGTAGCTGGGATTACAGGCGCCCACCACCATGCCTAACTAATTTTTGTATTTTTAGTAGAGATGGGGTTTCACCATGTTGCCCAGGCTGGTCTCGAATCCTGACTTCAGGTGATCTACCCGCCTTAGCCTCCCAAAGAGCTAGGATTACAAGTGTGAGCCACTATGCCCAGCCATGTTTCCACACTTCTGCTTTTATAAATAACATTTGCTATTGTTTATAAGACTGGGACTGGCATTGCTGCCTTCTCTTTTTGTGTGGAATCTCTGGGCCAAGGAGCATAGACATTCATGAGATTCTTGGCGGGCTGTGCCCTGCCACCTACCCAAGGCCTGTCCCAGCGAGCAGTATCCTGCCAGCATCATAGGGTATTGGTGTCCATCACCTTCCAGCCAATGCCTTTCCTAGAATGGAGGTAGGCATGATTCCTGAGATCCTAAGGCCTAAGAGTTGGACTAGGGGTTTTCGATAAAACTGCCTGCTTTCCAGTACTGAGAATCAGCTTTTTTCTCAATCTGGTAGGAAAAATCACAGCCCTCAGGGAGTCGCTGGCTGAAGTATCTAGAAAAGGACTCCCAAGAACTGGAGCTGGAAGGAGGAGGAGTGTGCTTCAGCAAACAGCCTTCATCCAAAATTGAGGAGCCAGGCCCCCACTTCAGTCAAGACCTGCCTAGAAAAAGGTACCAAGTGTATCTCTGGTCCAGACCTGGCCCAGAGCCTATGCTGCCCCGGCAGCGGGGGTACCAGTGAGCCACTGTGAGCATCAGCCAAGCTGGAGAAACCTAGGTGGTAAGTGCTAGCACATCGGAAAATGGGTAGCTGCTGCCACTGCCAGCCCCTCAGCCCACCTGGGCATTGGGCACTGTTGGTGCAGAGGCAAGAGCTGGGCAGGATACCAGCATGCATACCCTTTATGATGCCGACTTACTTCGGAACATCTCAGACTGTACTGACCTCAGGGAAGTGGCCAGAGTAGCTGACAGGCCTAACAGCTTTTAGCACAGAGGAGCAGAGACCTCAGACTTGTGGAAGGTCTCTTCTGCTTCGGGCATTTCAGTGAGTTTTTTGGAGACTGCCTTAGGCTAAAGTTCTAGGGTGGCTTTTAGAGGGCAGGTGCTTTCAGGAGGTAGATTCTGCTTTCAAATGAGAACTTTCAGCCAGGCACAGTGGCTCACACCTGAAATCCTAGCACTTTGGGAGACCAAGGCAGGAGGATCATTTGAGCCCATGAGTTTGAGACAAGTCTGGCAACATAGGGAGACCCTATCTGTACAACAAATTTTTTTTTTTTTTTTTTTTTCGAGACGGAGTTTCACTCTTGTTACCCAGGCTGGAGTGCAATGGTGCGATCTCGGCTCACCACAACCTCCGCCTCCTGGGTTCAGGCAATTCTCCTGCCTCAACCTCCTGAGTAGCTGGGATTACAGGCACGCGCCACCATGCCCAGCTAATGTTTTGTATTTTTAGTAGAGATGGGGTTTCACCATGTTGACCAGGATGGTCTCGATCTCTTGACCTCGTGATCCACCCGCCTTGGCCTCCCAAAGTGCTGGGATTACAGGCTTGAGCCACTGCGCCTGGCACAACAAATTTTTAAAACAAATTCATGGGGCATAGTGGTGCATGCCTGTGGTCCCAGCTACTTGGAAGGCTGAGGCAACAGGATCACCTGAGCCCAGGAGGTCAAGGCTGCAGTGAGCCATGATTGTGCCATTGCACTCCAGCCAGTGAGACTCTGACTAAAATAAAACAAACAAAACTTTCTAGCAACTGGGAGCTAGGAAGCAGGGGAGTGGGGCCTGGGTGGTGGCTGGGCAGGCTGAGCAGCTGCCTGGGAAGCTGTAGGGACGAGCAGGCTGCCACCCAGGCTTGTGGGCCATGTGATCGTTGAGTCAGGCTTGGGGTACCACTGAAGGGTAGCACAGGAGTACTGACAGTGCTATCCTGCCAGGAAGTGGAGCCAGAGTACCATCCAGCCTCCATGCAGCCTTGGCATCCAGGACTCCGATGGCTCTGAGGTCGCCTGGGAACCCCAGAAGGTCAGTGACACGGAACAGTTTCTTTCTGGTCCTATTGACCACTGAGTATGTGTGGGATAATTTTGTCTTTTGTCACAGTTGACTAAGTATATGATTCTTACCCACAGAAAGCCCATCTTCCCACTTGGGTTTCTTGTGTTTTCTGTCTGAAGCCAACTCCTTCATCGGGTCTATACCCGCTTTTCCCTCTCATGCCTCTTGTCTCCCATGAGGGTAACTCAAGACCAAAGGACATTGTGACACCTTGGAGCAACAAAGGTTGGCCAGCAGGGGTTTTCTAGGTCAGGGCCATTGTCTTATTCTGCATGGAGCACAGGGACCTTTGTCCAGGCAGGAGTAGTCAGTGGGCCCGCCCTGAATCCTGGGAGATGCTTCCTTCCACACTCGCATTTCCCCAGGTGTGGACTCTCATATGTGAGGCACTCTTCACTTAGGGTGTTATCTTGTTCTTTTTTGTTTTCTGAAACAGGGTCTCACTCTGTCTCCCCAGGCTAGAGTGTAGTGGCACAATCATAGCTCACTGAAGCCTCAACTTCCCAGGCTCAAGTGATCCTACTGCCTCAGTCCCCCAAGTAGCTGGGACTTCAGATGTGCACCACCACGCTGGCTCTTTATAAAAAAAATGTTTCGTAGAGGCCAGGCACAGTGGCTCACGCCTATAATCCTTGCACTTTGGGAGACCCAAAGCAGGTGGATCACTTGAGGTGAGGAGTTTGAAACCAGCCTAGCCAACATGGTGAAACCCCATCTCTACTAAAAATAATTAGCTGGGCATGATGTTGTGTACCTGTAATCCCAGTTACTCGAGAGGCTGAGGCAGGACAATCACTTCAACCTGGGAGGCAGAGGTTGCAGTGAGCCGAGATCACACCACTGCAGCACTCCAGGCTGGGTGACAGAAAAAAAAAAAAATTGTAGAGACATGGTCTCACTATGTCGTCCAGGCTCATCTCAAACTCCTGTGCTCAAGCAGTCTTCCCACTTCCCAAAGTGCTGGGATTACAGGTGTGAGCCACTGCACCTGGCCCAGTAGTCTTGTTCTTTAAGCTTCCAATCCAGCAGGACCCACCGCATATCCAGTGCTACAGAGTGCAGGGTTTGCTCGGCCTGTCACAGGAGCCAGGGCACAAGTAAGGGCACTGCAGTTGGGAGTCCACTGGGCTTCAGTCACTGCCCCCACCCCCATGTCAGCCAAGGTCAGACTTGGCTGGCCTCACACCATGCACTAGAGCACTGGCTCATGGCAAGAGGCAGAGTTCAAACCTTATTTCTGCCAACTAGTTTTGTGATCATGGGTTAAGTATGTGGCCGTGAATCTCCAAATCCCAGAAGAATGATCACAGAGTCCACTACATGTCAGTCCCTAGGCTGCACGTTTTAATGGTATCATTGTGTTTTATGCTCTATCAAGCCTGTTGCCTTGTTTTAAAGGTGAGGAACTGAGGCTTGCAGTTTTTGTGCGGTCACAGCAAGTTCAGTAGCAAAGCCAACATCAAGTGTCAGTCAGGGCCACAGAGCCTCTTCCATACTGCCTGGGTGGCAGTGCAGCAGGGACCCACTCTTATCATTGCTTTCACATCTCTTTGTAAGCAATACAACTCATCTTTTTTTTTGAGACGGAGTCTCTGTTGCTCAAGCTGGAGTCCAATGGCATGATCTTGGCTCACTGCAACCTCTGCCTCCTGAGTTCAGGTGATTCTCCTGCATCACCCTCCCAAGTAGCTGTTATTACAGGTGCATGCCACCATGTCTGGCTAATTTTTAGTAGAGATTTAGTATTTTTAGTAGAGATAGGGTTTCACCATGTTGGCTAGGTTGGTCTTGAACTCCTGGCCTCAAGTGATGTGCCTGCCTTGGCCTCCCAAAGTGCTGAGATTCAGGCATGAGCCACTGCTCTCAGCCTACAACCTAACTTTCTTTTTTTTTTTGAGACAGAGTCTTGCTCTGTTGCCCAGGCTGGAGTGTAATGTTACAATCTCAGCTCACTGCAACCTCCGCCTCCTAGGTTCAAATGATTCTGCCTCAGCCTCCCAAGTAGCTGAGATTACAGGCACATGCCATCACACCTGGCTAATTTTTATATTCTTATTTGAGATAGGGTTTTGCCATGTTGGCCAGGTTGGTCTCGAACTCCTGGTCTCAAGTGATCCACCTGCTTTGACCTCCCAAAGTGTTAGGATTACAGGCATGAGCCACCATACCCAGCCTACACCCCAACTTTCAGTGCATCTTTGGTTCCTGGGGTGAGCGAAGCCAGGCCCCAGCACCAAGGTCCTATCCCACAGGGAGCTTAGTGCTGCCACCTCTGCAGCTGCAGAACCTGGCAGGCTCTGGAGAGCCAATCCCAGGTGGGAGGTGGTAGGATGGAGCCAGCCCACCCCTTTCCAGACGTCTCTATGCCCTCTCTGCTCACACCTCCTTTTTAGGTACCATTGACTTGATTCTAAGATTGCCAGGAAATGGATCACTTGATGACATGAAAATGTCTTGTTTTTGGAAGGCCTGGTCATGCACTTTAGCAGAAAATTTGGGGTGACGTAGAAGGGATTTATTTTCTTTGTCTTGCTAACCCTCAAAATCAAAGCCTGTCCTCAGCCTGATAGATTCCAGCAGAAAGTGTCAGAACCATAGGCCCAGCCAAGACCCAGGCATGGCAGGTGATTTTGCTGGGCCCTGTCATTTTTACTACAAATGGAGGGCATGGCCATCTTCTCTTTCAGGGACAGGCTGGTCTGACATGGAAGGTGAAACAAGGCGGCAGCCCCTGCCTCCGGGAGAACAATGCAGAGTGCAGCATCAGGGAGCTGAGGGGTCCTGGGCAGGTTACAGCTACATCCTCTAAATGGGCGCAATTTGTCCTGTCACCTAGAAACAGTTCACATGTGGACAGAGAGCAGCCAAGGCCTCTGCAGAGGAACCACAGGCCAGCTGGGCCAGCACAGGCTAAGCAAGGGGCCCCCATGGCACAGACTTCAAGGGAAGGCCTCAGCAGGCCCACAGCTGCTGCCCAGCTTCCTCAAGCCACACACACCCTCACATCTGGGCCTGAGAGGCCCTGCAGGAAGACCTCAGGGGACACAAGGACTTGTCAGGCAGAGGGTGGGCCCTTGGTCCAAGAGGCACAGAATCCCCAACCCACACGACTATGTGACCTCTTTACAACCGGGGAAGACTTTGATGATGATCTGTGATCTGAGACTGGCAGGTTATTGAGATACACTTGTTAGGAGGGACAGGGTTCCCCTAAGGCGCTTTTAAACATACTGTGTAAGAATCACCAACAATAAAGTTACTGTCAAACAGATCATTTCTCTCTATGCAAATGTCATTGGTTAAAGTGCTGAAACCATTTAGATTGTTAACAAATATAATAGGATAGCCACAAAGAGATCTTACTGGTGGTTTGGAAATGAGAGATACAGTGGTGAAGAGACCAGGAAGCAGCTCTCAGTGATTGCGGACACCCTTCATGAGCCTTCTCAGTCCCTACAGGAAGCCCACAGCACTGGCTGCCACTGCCTGCGCCAAGACAGCCCCCTCCCCTGCTTACCCCCAGACAATACCTAGGCTTACTTTATCTAAAATCAAAGAGTAACTTCTACCATGGATCTAATGAGAGAAAAAAATAAAAATAAAATAATAAAAAAATAATAAAATCAGAGAGTACCAGGTCTCTAGCAGAAAAATCAACTAAATGTCAGGGACCTATAAGTCATTAAAAAAAAAAAAAAAAAAAAAAAGAGTGGAAGGCCATTAGTCAAGCTATGTGCTGGGCTGCTAATGTAGCCCCTGCATGGGGGCGGTCAGGAGCACACTGCAGTGAGCCTCATGTCCCACAAGCACAGCACCGCTGCAAGGAGCCAGGGAGCCCGGAGGCCGGTCTTGTTTCTCAGACATCAGTGCACACACGAGGACTCTGCCCTCACATCACTTGTTTTGCTTCTTCCTAAATGGCTTCTTGCATCCCAATCCCTGATCCTGGAAGAAGGCAGAGAAACTGGCTCATACAGAGACCTGCAATTCTATACTAGCTTAACACAACTATGACACACAAGGTGGGGGGGACAACAGAAGAGGTGGGCAAAAGCAGTCACAATGGTGGGGGATGCTTCGAATACTGGATGGTGTCCAGAGCTGCCCCGATGTCATAATTCTTGGTCTGCAGGAGCCTGGTGAGCCAGCCACCTTCGTCAGAGAAGCCCATGGACAGCATCTGGGAGAGGGACTCAATCAGCCGTGGGTCTGCCTCTGCCGAAACAGGAAGGAAGCCATGAGGAATGGCGCTGAGCCCCCTGAGTCACCCGAAACACACAGCCTCCTGCCTTGGCCAACTGGGACCAGGCTTGCCAGTGGCCGAGCCTGCCCAGAGCTCTGGCCTAGGCCACGGTGGACCTGCTTTCTCTGTAAAGGGCCAGTCTTTTTCACACTGCTCAACTCTGCCACTGTGACACAAGGCAGCCAGGTGGTATGTAAACAAAACTATCAATGGACACTGAAATATGCATTTCATCTAACTGTCACATCATTTGATTTAAAAATATAAGAAATACTCTTGGCCCATAGGCCATAGCTCACCATCCCTTCCCCTAAGGCGGAGAAGACACATACCAGCAGCCCATGGCAGGTGGTGCACACGGACCTTGGTTTACCCACGGCTGCCATGTGACAATGAGGAGTCTCAGCTGCGTGTCAGCTGTCCCCCTACCCTACCCTCACTGCATTCTACACCACCCACTTCAGTGGTGGCTTCTGCCTGGTTCCTATAGGGATCTCGGCTATGACCCCCACTCTCAGGCCAGCCCTCCCTGAGGAGACACTGAAGAGTCTGAGCCCAAGGTGAGTCGTGGGGACACACCCAGTGCTACTCCCACTCTGGGTCACACCTGCCTTAAATCCAGGTCTGCATGTTAAGTTTTAGAAACTCCTACAGTTAATATTCCTTGCTCTGGAGTTTGCTTCAAGAAAAATTTTTAAAACTCCTACATTAGCAGAGTTTACTCGCTGTTGCTCAGTGTAGACCTAAGAGGACAAAACCAACTCCTAACCTCCCCAGCCTACAGACAAGCCCCGCAGTGGAGAACATCCCATCCTTATGTTTGTGTCGCTGAAATCAGAAGGGGACAGGATGCTCTGAAGGGAAAGGTAGGAATGAATACAAAGCCTCTTGGTTCACTTGCCTGGCGGCAGATGCGGGTATAAGGCAGCTTCCTTCAGCCCTGTGGGTCCCTCCTGGGAGGCATCCAGAGAGCTTGGCCCTTCAGATTCTGGCATCTGTAGGGACTGAAGTTCACCTGTAGATGGGTCCACTTCTTTTGAAGACAAATGGGTCCAGTCATCATCTCCTCCTGAACAGTTATCAGACTCCATCTGTTCCTGGAACAAAACTCACCATGAGCACACAGGAGGCATGCGCTACAGGCCAAGCCTAACATGACACCAACTCCTGGCATGCATGCCAGGGAGCGTGCACGTGCACATGCATTTAAAGCTGCAGGGGGCTACAGGGAACAGCCACTCTCAAAGACCAAGTAACTACAAAATTCTAGCAGGTTCCCAAAGGACTTTAATGCCACAGACATCACTACAGGAATAGCAGCAGCTCCCTTGGATTTTGTAAGTGGGGCTGCATAGGTGCTGAGGATGATGCAGAGGTGCAGGCCACAGATCACTAGGCTGGCCACGGTCCCAGGTGGCGGGAGGAGCACAGGCTTGCCTCAGGGTGCCCCTCGGACTCCAAGGCAATCTTTCTCATCTGCTCCGCCAGAGACTGCGTGGCGCCCTCAACGTTCCCACGGGGCTTGCTGGGCTCAGAGTAGCAGCTGCTTGACTGCGAGCTGCTCTTCTCTGTGGTGAAACACTCTGGAGAGACAGGGGTCAGGCGGCTTCTTTTCCCTCCATGCTCCACATCAATATCAACTTCAATGCCTAGAGGCCAAGGAGGAAAGAAAAAGCTGTGAAGTTCCCCCAAGGATGCACCTGCAGGCAGGAGCTTGGCCTGTGGGGACTGCAGACTCACGAAGATCTCACATTCAGTTCCCACAAGCAGGTAACGGTCTGGATGGTGGCACTCAGCATGTGGATACAGGTGCTAGGTTCTCCTACTGAGCTTGACCCTAGAGTCACATAGCCAGTATGGGACCAGCCAAGATACAAACCCTTGAGTCAGAGGCTCCTCCCAGTATCCCAGCTCCAAATCTCTTGTGGCTTCTGAAAACTCTCCGTGTGCCTATGATACTGGACCTTTCTCTTTCTCCAATCCACTAAAACATGAACCTCAGCTAACATCTAAGGTCAGCTTCTGAGCTAGAAAGTCCAAAGAGACCTTGTTTTTCCTAACCATGCAGGACATAGGCTACACTGCAGGTAAGGCCAGGCCCTAAGTACAGGGGGAGCCAATGCTACATGTGGCAGGCGCCTCCAGCCACAGTGATGGAAGGCTATGTGCCTCATGATACCTGCACATAGAGGCTTTGTGCGATGACACGTACACGCACCTAAACACTAGGGCTCTGCTCAGAGAGGCAGACAGGCCATGCAGTCGAGGCGTAGGGCCCAAGGTTGGCAGCACAGGGAGCCTGCACACCTCTAGGCTCACCTAACTCACCAGGGACAGAGGGAGGAATCACAGTATTTTTTTTTTTTTTTTCTCGAGACGGAGTTTCGCTCTTGTTACCCAGGCTGGAGTGCAATGGCGCGATCTCGGCTCACTGCAACCTCCACCTCCTGGGTTCAGGCAATTCTCCTGCCTCAGCCTCCTGAGTAGCTGGAATTACAGGCACGTGCCACCATGCCCAGCTAATTTTTTGTACTTTTAGTAGAGACGGGGTTTCACCATGTTGACCAGGATGGTCTCGATCTCTTGACCTCGTGATCCACCCGCCTCGGCCTCCCAAAGTGCTGGGATTACAGGCTTGAGCCACCGCGCCCGGCTCACAATATTTTTTAGATTAAACGGTCAAAAGTCTCCGTACCAACAGCTTAGAGTCACCACTTGCCAGAGGCTGTGGTGCAAACTCCCTGCTCCCATTCCACTCCCCAAAGCCTCCCTGTGCTCTTTCAGCTCATGCTACTCTTGCCTATTGGTAAGAGTTCACATCTATGCACTTTTTACTCTAGACCAGTAGCTGCCTCCCCTTCCACTACCTTTTCTAAGACTTAATTTTTTGTTAAAACATTCAGTGTTGGCCGGGCGCGGTGGCTCAAGCCTGTAATCCCAGCACTTTGGGAGGCCGAGGCGGGTGGATCACGAGGTCAAAAAATCGAGACCATCCTGGTCAACATGGTGAAACCCCGTCTCTACTAAAAATACAAAAAATTAGCTGGGCATGGTGGCGCGTGCCTGTAATCCCAGCTACTCAGGAGGCTGAGGCAGGAGAATTGCCTGAACCCCGGAGGCGGAGGTTGCGGTGAGCAGAGATCGCGCCATTGCACTCCAGCCTGGGTAACAAGAGCGAAACTCCGTCTCAGAAAAAAAAAAAAAAAAAAACATTCAGTGTTTCAGGTAGTACCTCTATCTAAATGTTCTTTGCTGGGTCAATTAGCAGACTATTTCCTTGTATAGCTTTTTGTTTTCCTACCACTAATGACGCCTTCTCTTTTTTTTTTTTTAAGACAGTCTCGCTCTGTTGCCCAGGCTGGAGTGCAATGGCGCGATCTCAACCACTGCAGCCTCCGCCTCCTGGATTTAAGCAATTCTCCTGCCTTGGCCTCCTAAGTACCTGGAACTACAGGCATGTACCACCACACACAGCTAATTTTTCATATTTTTAGTAGGGATGGGGTTTCACCGTGTTAGCCAGGATGGTCTTGATCTCCTGATCTTGTGATCCGCCCACCTCGGCCTCCCAAAGTGCTGGGATTACAGCGTGAGCCACCACGCCTGGCCTTCTCTGAGACGTAGTCTCGCTCTGTTGCCTGGGCTGAAATGCAGTGGCGCAATCTCGGCTCACTGCAACCTCCGCCTACCAGGTTCAAGCAATTCTCCTGCCTCAGAGTCCTATGTAGCTGAGATTACAGGTGCCCGCCACCACACCCAGCTATAATTTTTGTATTTTTAGTATAGATGGGGTTTCACCATGTTGGCCAGGCTGGTCTTGAACTCCTGACCTCAAGTGATCTGCCCATCTTGGCCTCCCGAAGTGCTTAGATTACAGGCATGAGCCATCGTGCCCAGCCTGCCTTCTCTTTTCATTTGCTTA
Source organism: Sapajus apella (assembly GCF_009761245.1). NCBI lineage: Eukaryota > Metazoa > Chordata > Mammalia > Primates > Cebidae > Sapajus > Sapajus apella. Next base: position 244,869 of record NW_022437146.1, on the reverse strand, counting down.
CTCTCCCCATGTTCTCCCATAGCATTTCCATAGTTTTCTACATGGGTGAAGTTGATCAGAGGCCCCACTGGTTCTGGTGTTTTCCTTAGAGAATGCCCCTTGGTATGCAGCCTCCTATTCCAGCGAGGACTGGCAGCTCTCTGGGCAGAGGCTCTGCTGTGATGTTGTGACCACCTTTACTTTCACCCTCTGTCCTGTTAGGTCCTTTGTTTCCTAACATCTTTGTTCTTCATTCTGGGTTTCTCTTTTCATGTGGTTCAAACCAAGGTTAAAATAATTAAGACTGTATATCAGAAAGTTACTGTTCTGACCTTATATTTGATCATTTTAGTTGGGTATAGAATTCTAAGTCAGACACGGTGGCTCATGCATGTAATCTTTTTTTTTTTTCATGCATATAATTTTAACACTTTGGGAGACCAACATGAGAGATCTCTTGAGCCGAGAAGTCCAAAATCAGCCTGGGTAGCATGGCAGGACCCCAACTCTAAAAAAATGTTTTATTTTTTTATTTTTATTTTTGTTCTGGAGACAGAGTCTTCTCACTCTGTTGCCCAGGCTGAAGTGCAGTGGCACAATCTGGGCTCACTGCAACCTCCGTCTCCCAGGTTCAAGCGATTATCCTGCCTCAGCCTCCAGAGTAGCTGGGATTAAAGGCATGCATCACCACACCCGGCTCATTTTTGTAGTTTTAGTACAGACAAGGTTTCACCATGTTGGCCAGGTTGGTCTTGAACTCCTTACCTCAGATGGTCCACACACCTCAGCCTCCAAAAGTACTGAGATTACAGGCATGAGCCTGGCTTACAAAAAATTTTTTAAATAGGTGGGCACAGAGCTGGGCATGGAGGCTCATGCCTGTAGTTCCAGCACTTTGGGAGACTGAGGCAGGTGGATCACGAGGTCAGGAGTTCAAGATCAGCCTGACCAAGATGGTGAAACCCTGTCTCTACTAAAAATACCAAAATGAGCCAGGTGTGGTGGCAGGCGCCTGTAATCCCAGCTACTTGGGAGGCTAAGGCAGAGAACTGCTTGAACCCGGGAGGCGGAGAGTGCAGTGTGCCAAGATCATGTCAGTGCACTCCAGCCTGGGTGACAGAGTAAGACTCTGTCTCCAAAAAAAAAAAAAAAAAAAAGCTGGGCACAGTGGCACATGCCTGTAGTCCCAGCTACTTGGGAGGCTGAAGCAGAAGGATCACTTGAGCCGAAGAGACCGAGGAGATCAAGACAATTGTACCACTGCACTCCAGCCCAGGTGACAGTGAGCAGTGAGACCCTGTTTCAAAAACAAAAAAATTCTAGGCTGAAAAGCCTTTTTAATTGATTTTTGAAGTCATCACTTGTTCCATTGTCTCCTAGTTTCTTATGTTTGTTTGCTCTTTGTAGTCCCAAGTGTTTACGGTAACCTAGAGTTTTAGGAGCCCCTCTTTATCCTCAGGGTTCTGACACTTGACAATGATAAGCTTTTTTTTTTTTTTTTTTTTTTAAGAGACAAGGCAGGTTCTGTTGCCCAGGATGGAGTGCAGCGGCACAATCTAGGCTTGTTGCACCCTCTACCTCTCAGGCTCAAGCCATCCCCAACCTCAGCCTCCCAAGTAGCTGGGGCAATAAGTACACAACTCCATGCCTGGTCAATTTTTGTAGTGTTTGTAGACAAGGGAAGAGCTGGAGTGGTGTCTCACTATGTTGCCAAGGCTGGTCTCAAACTTGTGAGCTTAAATGATCTGCCTGCCTTGATCCCAAAGTGTTGGGATTACAGGTGTGAGCCACCGTGCCTGGCACCAAGAAACTATCTTGCATTCTATGTTCATTTCCTCCTTTCAGTTTTCTGTTCTTTCTAGAATTCCTAGTCATCCTATATTGGGCTTCCAGACTTGTTCCTATACTAGTTTTCTTTTCTTTCCTCCTATCTCTATTTTGCTTTTGGAATATCTCCTTGAGACAGTATCAGAATCTAAGTCTTCTTTTAAAGTTTTTCTCTTTTCTTTTTTTTTGAGACGGAGTTTCACTCACGTTACCCAGGCTGGAGTGCAATGGCGCGATCTCGGCTCACCGCAACCTCCTCCTCCTGGGTTCAGGCAATTCTCCTGCCTCAGCCTCCTGAGGAGCTGGGATTACAGGCACGCACCACCATGCCCAGCTAATTTTTTGTAGTTTTAGTAGAGATGGGGTTTCACCGTGTTGACCAGGATGGTCTCGATCTCTTGACCTCGTGATCCACCCGCCTCGGCCTCCCAAAGTGCTGGGATTACAGGCTTGAGCCACCGCGCCCGGCCAGTTTTTTTCTTTTATATTTTTTAATTTCAAGAACTTTATTCTATTCCCTTTGTTATCCTTTTTATAGTAACCTGTTCCTTTTTTCATGCAGACAATATTCTTTCGTATCTGACTGAGGGCACTAACATTCTCTTCTCTTTAAGACCTTTTCTCCCATGTGTGGAGGCTTCCTCAGATGGTTGGTGACCCAAGGCTGTCTGTTCCCACTGAAGCACTAAGGAAAGGTCGACAGGAAGCCTTCGGTGGGGCCAGGGCCATCATTAACTTCCCCTCTACAGGGTGACTGGGGGCCTGGCAGGCAGGAGCTGTAGGACTCTTCTCTGGGGGCATTCAGCCTCCCTCCACAGGGACTCCCCATCTCCTGCCTGGCCAGGGAAGTGACTGCTGGGACCACTGCTCATTCGGGATGCCCAGTTTCAGCCTGGTGCCTCACCCTGCCCTGTGTCTCTGGTATCCCATGGCTGAAGCTTCCCTGGGTCAGGTGCTCCTGGAATTAAACATGGGATCTCCTTCAAGTGTTGGCAAGAATCGTCATCTGGCCGAGTGGGCCCTGAAGTCTCTAACTGACACTTACTAGAGGTTTTTCAACCCTCCTCCTTGTTCCTTCCTTCTTTGGCCAGAAGTGGGCCCTGAAGTCTCTGATGGACTCCTACCTCTTGCCTTTCCTGGTACCTGAACACGTGGTCTTGCTTCTCACCAGGATGCCCTCTGCAGGCACAGAGGTTTCTGAAGCTTCCCTTGACAGGCTGCCACCCTCCCTTCATTTCCATCTTCCAAACTCTGATGACATCTTTGTCTTTTCCTCTATTACTTTCCTTGTATATGGTGTTTTCTTTTTTGGTTAAGCCCTTTCCTGTTATTTCAGTAGAGTTTAAGTAAAAGCAGGCTTAACTGCAAGTACCTCCATCTGTAATATTTCAATTGTTTTTCTCCTTTATTCTTTCCAACTGTGATTATCAAAAGGTTGAAGCAAACAGAAGAGTTGAAAGAATAGTATAATCAACACCCATATGCTTTTTTAATGGGTATGTAATGAGACTCATCTGTAAACAGATCAGAGAAATTACAGAATTAGGATTTCTCAAATTTGATGATGAAAGCCTGAGATTTCAGGGCTTATAATAAGACTGGACAGGCTGCTCTGCCACTGGAGTAGCCATTTTTATATTTCTTTACTTTCTTAAGAAACTTGCTTTCACTTAAAAATAAACAAACAAAAAAAAAGCAAAACTGGACGATGCTCCGTGCCCTGCTGCCCCACAAAGCCTCTGCATGTGGGTGTGTGTTTATCAAAGATAACATGTCCAGGACGGACTCTGTGGCTTCATGTCCTGGATGTCGGGGCCTGCAACCTCCCAGCCAGGAGGAGCCTGGGTCTCAGTGGTGGCTCTGAAAGGCCTTGGCTCTTCACATGAAAGCCACCGCCCACCCCACACACACTGCTACCGGGAGGCTGCTGTTGACTCATTACCCTTTGGGCCCTGCTCTGGAAACAGTCCCTTCTAGGCAGTTAACCTGTGAGTCATCCTCATAAAGGAAAGAAAATAGCCCTAACTTCCACAACAGAGTAAGCCACTCCTTGACTAGCTCTCCTCAGCTGAAACCACTCTATTTTACTAAAATGTTCCTTGTTTGTAGAGCTCCAGGCTCCTCCTCAGTTAGGAAAAAGCAATTCTATCCCCTTTAAACCTTTAGCCTTTAGTGCTCAAAGACCTCTGAGCACTTGCAAAATTATTCCTGTCTGTGCCAAATGGAGCATCCAGTTCAGTTCTGATATGCTGCACCAGCACAGGTGGGTCTTGGGACAGTGTGACCCCAAGCACCTAGGCAGCCTCCCAGAAAGATCCCCAGGCCCCACCAACACCCAATTACCAGGATCAAAAAAGGTAAGGCCTGGGGATCTGCACTGTCTTTTCAAGTCTCTACCTGAACCTAGACTTGGTTTTGTGAACAAAGGATGTCTCCTTTGTTCTTTGAGTGAAAGACTCTTGTTCATACCTTCAAATTCACCTGCAATTTCTCAGACCTTTACTATGTCCAGAGTAAGCAGCAGGGTTTAGGCAGAGCCTATCTCAATCATAATCTCAGTGCTCCACTGTTTTCCCCTCCCTGGAAAGCGTTAAGAATAGCGATTCTTGGCAGGGCATGGTGGCTCAAACCTGTAATCCGAGCATTTTGGGAGGCTGAGGCAAGTGGATCACCTGAGGTCAGGAGTTTGAGACTAGCCTGGCCAACATGTAGTGAAACCCCCATCTCTACTAAAAATACAAAAATTAGCTGGGCATGGTGGCAGGCACCTGTAATCTCTCTACTCAGGAGGCTAAGGCAGGAGAATCACTTGAACCCAGCCATGACTTCATTATTGCATTCTCCAGCCTGGGCAACCAGAGTGAAACTCCATCACAAAAAAAAAAAAAAATAGCAATTTTTCTTTCCTATTCTCTGACTTCGCCTCTAAACTTCAGTAAAGAAGCCATATGTATTTGGGCTGTTTAGTTCAGCAACAATGCCAATATGTCACTGCTGCTTCAAAGCAGAATACATAAGGCCAGGCACGGGGGCTCATGCCTATAATCCCAGCACTTTGAGAGGCCAAGGCAAGCAGACCACCTGAAGTCAGGAGTTTGAGACCAGCCTAGCCAACATGGTGAAACCCTGTCTCTACTAAAAAAAATACAAAAATTAGCTGGGTGTGGTGGCTGGCACCTAAAATCCCAGTTACCCAGGAGGCTGAGGCAGGAGAATTGCTTGAACCCAGGAGGCAGATGTTGCAGTGAGCAGAGATTGCACAACTGCATTCCGGCCTGGGTGACAAAGCGAGACTTCGTCTCAAAAAAAAAAAAAAAAATCAGAATGAGCAGAGTTGGAAATGGCAGTCATGACCTGCAGCCACAGGAGGTGGCAGACAGGATTTAGACAGCCCTCCTAGCAGCATTCTTTCAGACACTGAACACCTTTGGACAGGCTAGGTGGACAAAGCCAGCCACTACAGTCGCAAAGATAAGCTCGCTTTTTTCGAGAGAGAGATGCAGGTGTCCCAGCAATCCATCTGCCATCACAGATCCACCATCATCTTGAACTAAAAGTTGGCTTCATCTGCTGATTGTTACTTCCTACTGCTGCACGCTCCGCCCCAGACCCTTAGTCAGACACAACAGGTACTTTCTAAAGCCCACCGGGGAGGGTTCTCAGAACCTTAGCTCATGCCTGGGGTCAGGTGGCACCACTCTAGAGGTACATGTTGGGGTTCACCCACGCCAGCAGACCCACTGTGCAACCTGAGGCACCGGAACTGGGTGTCACCGAGAGCATCTGCCTCCACCTTCTCCCCCTTCTGATGCAGGCCCAGCATTCAAAAGCACCCAGGAAAGGTTTGGGGGTTGCAAACTAAAAGAAGGAAAGGATAAATAGCATCTCAGCTAACTATTACCCAAGTCCTCAAAAGTCCAAATCCCAAGGCCCAGCTTAGGGGAAAATGCAGACTGTTGTTCACCCAAAGGAGGGCATTCAGAGGTGACAGGCAAGCCCTGCAACCAGAGCCTGGTCACCCTCCCTTACTGGGATTTTCCCAACCAAATGCTGGCTGATTCTACTTCACTCCGTGTAGAAAGCTTGAGAATTCTGTCACGGAATTCAACCTTGAGTGCCTGTGTTCCAGCACTTATTTAACAAAGGTTAATATGAGGCCTCACTAGTGTCAAGAGTATGTCAATTACCCATTCCTCTGCAGTATTCCAGGTGAAAGTTACATAAAGTGCAGGCTGAGTTAGGAAAGCACTGGGCAAGAGGGTGTACTCACCCAGAGGGCTGAGGGCAGCTGCCACGCTCTCCCCTACGTTCTTCAGGAAATTCACACTGGGATCCTCTGATGGACCAGAAGCTTTGATTTTCACAAAGATAAAATAAAGATATCTCTAATGCCATGAATACTTGTTACAGTCCTGTCACCTTCTTGCCAAGGTTCCCGTGTTCCCAGGTGACTTCTATCCTGAACCCCTTGTCCAGCAGCCCACTCAGCAGCCCCCTCTCCTCCCTCCCATTCTGCGGCCCCTGCCCCTGCACCATGAGCCTCTCCACCCTCCTGCGCTGCTCCCCCTCATCTGTGACCCTGATGCTCAGTAACCCCACAGAGGCTCAGGCTCAGTACACTATGGATAAATACTGAGCAAATCCTTGAGTAAATGTGTTATTTACTCAAAGTCAAGCAAACATCCCTATCTTTGTCCCAAAGGGTGAGGTGATTCACAGGACACAGTAAGATTAATAAAATCAGAATCCAAAAATCCAGACTGCAAAGCCAAGGGTAACTCTTAACTTACAACTATGTTTAAAAGGACTTTAGCAACTTTGGCTCTGATCTTCCGGACAACCACCACAAAAGAGAACAAAGTACAGCAGAGACCCCAGCGTGGGAAAGGCCTCCCTGCCTACACCTCAGGGCACCTCAAGAGGGCAGCCTCCTGAGATAGGAAGGGCTCTGCAGGTGAATTTGTGGCCTCGGGCACTTCAGTTTCCCCATTTGAGCAACGCAGAGAATACTCCCCACTTTGCGGGGTTCTTGTGTGATTGTAGGACACAGATGCACAGAGGAATTCAGGACATCAGGAAGGTGGGGAGGTGCCCTGAATTTCTGCCTTGCACACAGGCTCCCTGACTGACTACAGTCATCATTCAGAAGCCAGTTCCAAAACAAGCCTCACCTGATTCTGCCGTGGGACTAGCGCGGGCATCCCCTGCACGAGGAGGACGTGGACTCCAGTTTCCTGGTGGGCCCATCTCCCAGCCTGGCCAACCAAAGTGCCCATGTTTCAGCTTCCTAAGCCAGCGGCTGTGCGAGAAGCCCTGAGGGAAGAATTAGCAGAGGGGCAGGGAGTGAGCAGGTCAGGGTTCCTGCCATCCTGCACCCACGCCAGGCCCGCAGGGAGGGCCTGCTCACCTCAGACAGGTGTCCGAAGGGGCTGGGGAACACGAGCTTGGAGTGCCCCCGGTGCAAGCCCTTTCCCTCGCAGACGCTACAAAGGTCGTAGTCTGGGCAGACGCTGCACTTGTAGCGGGTTCCTACCACGGGCCCATTGCAGCCATCACAGATGACATTGGGGTGCACCATGTTGCGGGGCGCCTCCTGAGCACACGGTGGGCGGTGGTCCCGCCGGCACTCTTTTTTCTCTACATGGAGGGTAGAAAGAACCACTAGAGTGGGGCCCCCTAAAGTCCTCCCATCCATCGTCACCACCAGCAAGGCCCCTGGCCCTGCTCTCCAGCATAGAGTCCACACAAAATTCAGCTCCTTAGGTGAGGGCAGAACAGCAACCAAGAATCTACTAGGAGGTTCCCAGTCCCTGTGTCTGTTACCTGGGCAGTGTGGCCCAGGCAGCAGAGCAGCAGCAAGGAACCCTGTCTGCACAGCTTTGGCTTTGCCCTTCACCCACGCACCATAGCACCAGACCCCACCCCTAGGGTGAACGTGGACTCCTCTTTCTCAGGTCAGACACGGCATTTGTTACGTCTCTTTTTTTTTTTTTTTTTTTTGACACAGAGTCTCACTTTGTCACCCAGGCTGGAGTGCAATGGTGTGATCTCGGCTTGCTGCAACCTCTGCCCCCCAGGTTTAAGTGATTCTCTTGTCTCTGCATCCCGAGCAGCTGGGATTACAGGCATGCACCACCATGCCCAGCTAATTTTTGTATTTTTTGTAGAGACAAGGTTTCACCATGTTGGCCAGGCTAGCCTTGAACTCCTGACCTCAGGCAATCTGCCTGCCTCGGCCTCCTAAAGTGCTGGAATTACAGGCATGAGCAACCATGCCTGACCTATGTCCCTGTTTTAAACAGTCCTCAAATTCCTGACCCCTTCCTTGGTGGAACATCAAGCCCAATTTTTTACTTAGCAGGGAGATGAGTGGAAGCTGAGCTAGCTTCAGGCAGCCCCAGAGCAGCCCCTTACCTTTAATGTAGATTCGGAAGATGTCATCCTTCACATAGGACATAGCCATTGTCAATTCCTCATCACTGGAAAAGGCAACCAAGTCCCCGTCCTCATCTAGATTGTTTAATAAAAGACAGCACGTGAGCACCCAGGGGTTCTCAGCTAGACATAAGTTGTGGAATGGTCTGAGGCCAGTATGAAAGGGACGCTGACAGGGCTATAAACTGAAGCACACCTACTTGGGCCACAGAGGGCAGGGGCAAGAGGCAAGACTATCCCCTCGCTTTGGCACCTCCTGGAAGGTGAGTGCTCCCACCTGGGCCCTGGACCACAGCCACATGCAGGGGACAGAGGGCCTGTGCATAGGAGCAGCAGAGGCTTCAGCTGCTGCACTTATTTAGCCTTGGGCCACCTGGCCCTTCAGAAACATGCCACCTCATTCCACATCCGACCAGGCCCATGTCCATCTTCACGCATGGGAGATCCCTGCCTGTGACCTGCTCCTGAGGGGCCCAGCCCCACAAAGGCCTTGGTGGCTTAGGAGTAAAGGAGACAAGTGCATCCGCCTGCTTCCTTCCATAACAAAGCTAAAAAAACAAGTATTTGTATGTAGTCTCCAGTTGTGACAGATACAGGTGAGCTCAAATGGCTTTAAAGCACCACCTCACGGACCAAACCTCACCATCCACCATGGGAACAGGTGTGGCACCCAAAGACGCAAACAACCCAAATGTCTATCAACTAATGAACGGGTAAACAAAGCGTGGCCTGTCCATACAACAGTATATTATTCAGCCAAAAAAAAAAAAAAAATGAAGTACTGATATGTGCCACAACATTGAACACATTACACTAAGTGAAAGGAACCACTTGCAAGACTACGCTGTATGATTCAATTTACATGAAATTTCCAGGGTTGCAAGATGAACAGATACAGAGGAGGTTAGTGGTTTCTGGGGGCATTTGGATAGGGGGATGATAAAAGTTATGGCGTTTATAAGGTGATGAAAAGTTCTCAGATTGAATATGGTCCACAATCCGATGAAGATGGTGAAAACCACTGACTTGTACACAAAATGGGTGAACCCTTATGTCAGATACGACTCAACATCACAATTTTTTTTAAGAACAGAAGGCCTGGCAGGCTGGCAGCACTCCAGAGGGAGGTCCCAGCACTGCTCCCTCCCAGGGGCCGGCCTTGGCCACCTCCCTCCCTCCTGGCCACAACCACCTCCCTAACCCCACCCCCAGCAGCCACCGGTCACACCAGCGCAGCAGGAAACAGCTCCTGGGTTTCTGTGACCACACCAACACTTCTGAAGAATGTTCTCGTCTTGTCCCTCTCTCCACTTGCCAGTGGGATAACATCTGTACTCCGCCTGGCCCGGAGCGTTCTGTTGGCAATCAGCGCCCTCCTCCCCGGCGCGGTCGCGGCGCGCGCGAGTCGTCCACACCACCGCGCTTGTTTATCCGCGTCACTCCCTCCCATCCGCCGGCGCTCCCCGGGCTCCCCCGGGGCATTATCTGAACCCACCACCTGGCGCAGCAAGATGTCACAGTAACCCGAGTGCCTGCCTGACCACCCCGTTCCCGCGGAGAGCCAGAGAGGACGCCCGGGCGCGTCCTTGCCCAAATTCGCAAGACCTCGGAGGGGGAGGGGTGGCGTCTGACGCTCCCAGGCCCGAGCTGCCGGCCGGCAGGGCCCCACCGCCCCAGGTCCCACAGGGCCGGCCCTGAGCAGCGGTGCCCGGCTTGGGTCACCATTCCAGTCGCCCCAAGGCCGAACTGGGGACCCATGCAGGCCACCGCCACCCAGGGAGCAGCCAGAGCAGACCCCCTCACGTCCCGCCAAGTATCGCCGAGAAGGGAGGGGGCAGCCACCCCGTTGCAGGAGGCCGGGCCCGGCCTGCGTCACAGCCCCCGCTGCTCTCCGGCCCGCTCACCACGGTAGTGCGCCTGGAAGCCGCCGGGCCGCAGCGCGGGGAACAGGGCTGCCACCCGGCTCAGCAGCCGATCGCAGGGCCCCGGACCAGCTGCGGACTCGGCTTCCGCCTCGGGCTCAGGGCTGAAGCAGAAACTGAAGCGGCGGATCTCGCGCGCCGCGTCCTCCTTGCCCAGAAGGTAGGCCTTCACTGTGAGCGACGCCATAACAGACACTCAGCTGGCGGAAAACCGGCTGTACCCGGCGCAACCGACGCGCGGCTTTTATAGCGAGCACGGAGGCCCCGCCCCGCCTCACGAGGGGCGGAGTCTGTCACGCCCGCCCAGCCCCCGCCGTCGCCGCCGCGGCGCGAGAGTCGCCCTGCAGAGGCCCCTTCGCTACTGCCCCCTTCCCCGCTACCCGTCGCTCCGAGTCTCCTTAGCCCCCTCATTGCTGACCCCTCTCCTCACTGCCTGGGTGCACCAAGGACCCCAAGAGACCGGCCCTGGCACTCTTCTAGGCCTGGGCTCCGGACTCTGCACCTGGGATCAAGGGACTGGCGGGGGTCCCGTCCCTAGCCCCTCCCAGGCTTGGGCCGGGCTGTGACTCAGCAATATCCTCAGTTGGGGGTACCCAGTGCAGGGGGAGAGGGACACAGTCCCCATACCAGGGGGCTGCTAGGCCGCCCAGTAGGCACTGCTGGCCAGAACAAGCAACTTGTCCCCGGGTGGGGGTGGGGGGGGATGGACGAGGATGTGAGTTGGGGGCAACATGCTTACAGCCCATAGCATCCTGGGTGATGGGCCCCTAACTAGGTTGAGGGACAGACACCTGACTAGCCTGAGCATCAGAGCAGCTCCCAGTTTAATAGGAATGGAGTGGTCGCCAAGCCTTCACTATGGCCCAAGAGACAACTCATGGACTTCTCAATTCAGCAGGCAGTGTCCATGGCCCTGCAGGAGCTCAGGCCCACTGGCATTGTGGGGAGCCAAGACGGTCATCCAACAGCCTCCTCAGCTAGGAAGAAAGAAACACTGTTTTATGCCACCAGAGTGACCTGTCCATCAGTACTGGGCCAAGGAGAGGGGCAGGAGGGGTGGTCACTCGACGGAGCCTCCCAAGAGGTCAGAATCTGCTGGGTCCAATTCATGCCATTTCAGGCTAGGGCTTTCAGGACCTGGAAAAACATCCAACATCCCAGGGTGGGAAACCCAGAGGGAGGGAAGGGTGGCTGAATGGGGTCAGTCAGGTGTAAAGGTGATGTGTGGGTGTATGCACAGCAGGGGCTGGTCTACAGGCATGACTGATCCTTCCGGGAGGACTCCCAAGTGGGCAAGGCTTCCACCCTGCCCAGAGCAGCCCTGTGGAGAGAGGGCTCAGGCCTCTGCCTGCATCCAGTGGGAGACAGTGGAAAGTGTCCTATGACCTGCTGGAGCCACTGCCTTGCAAACAGCGGCAGGGGACACAGAGGGGCGTGCTGGCAGAGGCTGTGGCCTGCGGACAGGTGCTGGCCAAGCGTGACTCAGCAGCCCCGGCGCCTGAGAGCCACGTGGCCCCACCAGGCTGGCTTTCCTGCCCCAGCTCCCAGCTAAGGCCCAGTCTGAATGGAGTGGGGGACAAAAAGAAAGTCCTCCCGCTCTGAGAACACAGCTTTGAGGAAGCACTCAAGGAGCCCCACTCACCCCAAAAAGGAGCTCCTTTGCTTTCATGCCATTTGGCCCCGTTTGGGATCGTGAGAAGTTTCAACAGGGACTGGGGGCAGATGAAGACATTAGAGGGGAAAAGGAAGCACAGAAGGGGGGTCCTTGGGAAGCTGGAGTAAAGACCCCGGCTCCGGTCCTTCCGGACACACCTTGCTGCCCCAGCGGCTGCCCTGCCCCCACGAGAGGCCAAGGCCTCCTGGAGGTAAACAAGGCAAGGCGGGAACCCCCTGGCAGGGCCCTCTCCTCCAGCGGTGTCGAGATCAGGTGGTCTGGCCGGCAGTGAGTCAGCATCCCATGACTGCTGTCGTAACAGGGGGATCCCCGGGCCCTGCTGCCACCCAACTCAGTGACCTCTTACCTGGAGGCTGGGCTGGGGAGTGCCCCGGGCTGAGTGAGTCCCCTGAGCAGAAAGGGGATGCCGCTGCTAGAGCCAACCAGACCCTGTCCCCCTCTCTAGTCTGACTCCTTCCCCAATGCAGTGGTCCCACCCTGCAATCTTCCCACCTGCATTGCCCGCTTCCCACCCTCTGGTAAGCAGGCCCAGGGAAAGCGTGGCACCTGATCAGGGAGACCCACTGCGGACTAGACTCTCATTTCCTCATCTTTCAAATGGGGCTGAAGTAGGAGGACTCGGCTGCCCTCCCAGGCGATGCCCCGTGGGTGTGCGAGTTGTTTAGCTGTTTTTGGAGCCGTATGCTGGGGTGTGGGGGGTCAGGGCAGGGCAGAGACTTCAGAGGGGGCTGAGATGAAAGAGTGGGGAGGACAGGACAAGCCTGAGCCAAGCGCCCCGCAGTCCCAGGAGACCAGCCCAGGCAGCCACAGGAGTGGTCAGGTTCTGTCTGCTGCTTCCCCTCATGTTGTAACCACCTCCTCAGTTCCTGCTTCCCAAATAATCCCATACCTTGGCAGTGGTGTTCCCAGGTTCACTTCTTTTCTTTGGGGTGTGGAGTCAAGTATCCAGGTGGGTGCTGGGACAGCCAGAGAAAAGGCCAACGAGGGATTCAGGCTGTGCCGCTCTGAGCTATCTTTAGGGAAACTGACCATCACAGGGATTCAGGATGTGCAGCTCTGGGCTATCTTTAGGGAAATTGACAATCACAGGGGACACAGTGCCTCCAGGCCCAGCCCTAAGCCCAAGGGATGAGTTCCTCTACAGGGGTCTGGGTCTTTCAGGGGCCTACTGGGTCTGTGGGGAGCCTTCAGGCCTTCTATACTACAGCCACTCCTTTCCACTCACATGGGAGGGCCACAGCCCTCCCTGCTTTCTTCCTAATAATGCCAGCTCATTCTACCTGGTGACTTTTCCCTGGCTCTCCCTATGGTCTGAAACCTCACCCTCCTGCTCTGCATAGCAATCTCCCACCCAAAATGTCCCCTCCTCCATGGGGCCTTCCTTGACCACTCCCTTGGAAAAATCCCCAGGCACTAGACGTCACTTTTTTTTTTTTTCTTTTTTTGAAACAGTCTCACTCTGTCCTCCAGGCTGGAGTACAGTGGCCTGTTCTCAGCTCACTGCAATCTCCGCCTCCCAGGTTCAAGCAATTCTTCGGCCTCAGGCTTCTGAGTAGCTGGGATTACAAGCACCTTCCACCAAGCCTGGCTAATTTTTGCATTTTTAGTAGAGACAGGTTTCACTATGTTGGCCAGGCGGGTCTGAGCTCCTGACCTCAGGTGATCTACCCACATCGGCCTCCCAGAGTCCTGGGATTTCAGGCCTGAGCCACCCACCCAGCCAGACATCACTTCCTTTTAGCCTTTCCTACTGAAGCCCAAAGCCCAGGCAAAAGGTGTTAGGGGCCATGGGAGGTGGCACGCCCACAAGGGGTTTGCAAAGATCTTTCTAAAAGAAAAGGAGTTCAAGTCATGGACAGACATGGTTAGAGAATTTGGTGATGCCAAGTTGTCAGGCCTGAGAGTCCCAGGAACCCTTACCACTCCAGGAAAGCCAGAGCTACAGAAAGAGGCCCTCTGGGCTGGGAGAATTTCTCCAAATAAATCCAAATATAGCCCGCCTCGGGGTGGGGGCAAGACCCAGGACTCTTGGGGGCACTGAGGGGTCACCCATGCCCAGGGACATCGCCACGTGGGAGTGGGGAAAAGGGCCGCCCAAGGCCAGGCAGTGTCTAAAAGCACAGCCCGGAGCAGGGACCGCAGCAGTGGGACCCCAGAAAGTGCACACGGGGCAGAACCCCCCAGGGCTCCAACTTGGGGCGCGAGGGATGTAGGGGTTACTGAAAGCCCCGGCAAAAGAGGGGGAGGAGACTGGACTCCCTCCCCGCCCTGGCCTCCAGAGCGGCTACCGCCCAACGAAGCACGCCCGCGGGCACTTACCCTGCCCCAGGCGGGATGCCTCACAATTGGAAGTGGCCTGCCTAGGCCACTGGCCCACCATTCCCAGTGTTCTCGAGGTAGAACCCGTCCCCGCCTCTTGGTCGGGGCGCAACCGTAGCCAGCGGGAGAGGCTCGGAAGTCGAGCTGCGACCTGAGGGCCCCGTCCCTCGCCAGACTCCCTTCCTCGCCCACCCGGTGACAGGAGAGCCGGGGGACACTGCTGGGCAATCCCAAAGCAGAGAGCTGAGGATTCTGAAAAGACAAGTGGGAAGCGACAAGCAGTTGGGAGGAGGCTGGGGAAAGACAGCCAAGCGACTCCTGAAGGGTCCAGGCGCCCCAAGCCCATCGAAGACTGGAGGCCCTCAGTGGCGCCTGGGGAGACTGTGGAAAAAGCAGTTCAAGGGGAATCTGGAGCGAGGTGGTGAGAGCAGTGTGGCCTTCTCCAGGAGCTCCAGCCCCAGACAGAGCAGTGACAGGCTGTGCCGGGAGTATGGGGAATCCCGTGGAGGGGGCTGCCCCCACAGTAGGAGCAATGGCCCTCTCCCTCCCCGCCCTCCCCCGCTTCAAAAACCATCCGGAAGAGGCTGGGCGCGGTAGCTCACACCTGTAATCTCAGCAGTTTGGGAGGCCAAGGCGGGCAGATAGCGAGGTCAGGAGTTCGAGACCAGCCTGGCCAATGTGGCGAAAACCCGTCTCTACTAAAAACACAAAAAATTAGCTGGGCGTGGTGGCAGGTGCTTGTAGTCCCAGCTAGTCGTGAAGCTCAGGCAATAGAATCGCTTCAGCCACAGAGGCGGAGGTTGCAATGGAGATGGGGAGGAGGAAGGGAGGGGAGTAGAGAGAGGGAAATTATCGTGCCAGCTCTTCCCCATCGGCCTCCCAACCAGACTCAGCTCTTCAGCCTGTCTGCGAGTCCCTGTGCACCCACTTTGCTCTGCACCTGTCTCCGGCCTGACTGTGGGCTCAGGTAGCTTCGTGGGGTGTGTGGATGTTGTGTGGGAATGTATGTGTGCTTTGTGTGTCCCACGTCTTATAACCGTGAAGCTCTGGAGCAGACCCCTTGGGGTCACCTGTGGATAAAGACTGGGACTGGCCGGGCGCGGTGGCTCAAGCCTTAATCCCAGCACTTTGGGAGGCCGAGGCGGGTGGATCACGAGGTCAAGAGATCGAGACCATCCTGGTCAACACGGTGAAACCCCGTCTCTACTAAAAATACAAAAAATTAGCTGGGCATGGTGGTGCGTGCCTGTAATCCCAGCTACTCAGGAGGCTGAGGCAGGAGAATTGCCTGAACCCAGGAGGCAGAGGTTGCGGTGAGCCGAGATCGCGCCATTGCACTCCAGCCTGGGTAACAAGAGCGAAACTCCGTCCCCCCCTCAAAAAAAAAAAAAAAAAAGGCTAGGACTGAAGCAGGGTCCCCCACCCCCACCTGTGCTAGACCACTACATACTTTTGCATACAGGTTGAGTGAGGTAGGCCCATGACCCAAGCTTGGCCAACCAAAGAACTGTAGCTCCCTGGGTCAGGGACCAACATGTGACCCAAGCTGGCAGATGAAAAGCTCACTGGGGCCATCTGGAAGCAGGAGCCTTGGGGAGGGGGGTATCCCAAGCAGATCAAAGCTTGATCTCAGCATCTGGCTCCTGGATCCAGGTCAGCCTAATGCTGGGTCCTAAGACAGCTTAAGCTAGCTGATTGCGGTTTTGGTCAATTGTATCCAAGAGTACTGACCCATGCCCTATGTCTGCTCTAGGATTTTCCTTTTTTTTTCTTTTCTTTTTTGAGACAGAGTCTGGCTCTGTCACCCAGAATGGAGTGCAGTGGTGTGATCTCTGCTCACTGCAACCTCTGCCTCTTGGGTTCAAGCGATCCTCATGCTTCGGCCTCCCAAGTAGCTGGGATTGCAGGTGTCCACTACCAGACTCAACTGATTTGTTGGCGAGGCTGGTCTTGAACTCCTGGCCTCAAGTGGTCCGCCCACCTCAGCCTCCCAAACTGTTGGGATTACAGGCATGAGCCACCACACTCAGCCTGCTCCAGGGTTCTTGATGGCAGTGATGGTCACAATACAGGACAGAAACGTGGGAGTCAGCTATGACCATGGACTCCCCTCAAGCCACCAGCAATTCCTGTTGATGGTACTTTCTGACAATAGCAACGGTAATAATACACACATGGCACACCCTTAGCATCTGCAGAAGATGAAGGACCCCAGGGTAGAACCATGCTTTTATTTTTTCTTTGTTGAGAAACATGTTTTGAACGCATTACATTACCAAAAAAAGAGTTAATATTGAAATGCAAATGTCAAAATATAAAAACACACACATTTATGACATAGAAACACCTGATTATTTTTATTTTTATTTTTTTGAGACAGAGTCTCACTGTTTCCCAGGCTGTAAGTGCAGTGGCACAAACATGGCTCACTGCAATGTCTGCTTCCCAGGCTCAAGCCTCCAGAGTAGCAGGGATTGCAGGCTAGTTTTCGTATTTTTTGTAGGGATGGGATTTTGCTATGTTGCCCAGCCCGGTCTCAAACTCCTGGGCTCAAGTGAACCTCCCACCTTGGCCTCCCAAAGTGCTGGGACTATAGGCCTGAGCCACTGTGCCCAACCATGATTCTTTATTAACTCATTAAATTATAAGATCTAGAGGCAGGACAAGTAAGTACCAGAAATACGAAGTTACTGCTGCGAGTGTAACCGCTATTTTGAGGTGTCTGCAACACCTACAGTGCAATGTAAAAAACCCTGTGATTTGTCTCAACAGAGCTTAATTCTGGTGGATTTTGCTACTTCCATTCATAATTGACGGACATACCAAGTTTCAGCTCATGGACCTCCCCAATTCTGGGTCCCTGGACCACAGGTTAAGAAGAATGGAATGAGTGGACACCTCCAAGGGCTGTCCCAGAAAATCGTCAGGAAGACAAAGTGGACTGAGTGTTGGCAAGTAATCCAAACACAAATAGGCACTTACATAATGTGTTCAGTAAGAACAAAGGAAAGGCCCATGGGCTGGGGCTTGGACAGCAAGCTGGACTTCTGTGCGCCGTTTGGCTGCAGGCAGCTGCAGTTGTCAGGCACACTCCTCGCACAGGGTGACAGGCAGAACTCACCTGTCTGGAAGTGTCTGAGGGAGTCTGGGTTACCGGTGGGCCCACAGAGCAGCAGAAAATGGAAACGGAGCCAGACAATGACTGTCCCTATCCCTGTTTTAAAGGGAGAAAGGTGGGGTGGAGAGGTTATAGCAAGGGTCAGAATTAAGGGTCCCAGTGCTGGGATACCAGGTTCCCCCTACTCATCCCAGCTCTTCCTACCCCAAAGCTACTAAGAGGGGGAGGGGACTCAAAAGAGCTTCCCGAACTTGGTCACCAATAGGCCACTTCTTTCATTTTTACTGGTTTAATACTTTTAATATTTTTCCTTAAATTACCTCACTGTGTGTGTGTGTGTGTATTTCGAGACACGGTCTCACTCTGTTGCCCAGGCTGGAATGTAATGGCATGATCTTTGCTCACTGCAGACTCAACCTCCTGGGATCAAGTGGTCCTTCCACCTCAGCTACTCAAGTAGTTGGGACTACACAGATGCATGCCACTATGCCTGGCTTGAGGGAGGGGGGGTTGTTTTGTTTATTTGTTGAGATGGGGTCTCACTATGTTGCCCAGGCTGGTCTGAAACTCCTGGGCTCAAGGGATCCTTCTGTCTCGGCCTTTTACCAGTTTAGTTTACATGGGGAGAGGGAAGCCAAAGCCCAACTGGTAAAAACTTCACCCTTTTGCAGGCATGTTGGGCTTCTGGGTGCCTGTCCCCTGAGCCCAATCCTAAACCAAACAGTTTAAGGTTTTAGAAATTAACTTTTCCCAGTTTGGAGGATGCATCTGAGGGAAGTGTCCCATAGTACAGAGACTACAATTAACTATCAGTCAAGAGAGAACAAAGGAGGAGAAGGGAAAAACAAGGGCATTTTTTCAAAGGAGCCCCCAGGATTCAGGATGCATTTGAAAGGGGTACAGACTGAAGATGAATGGCTACCCATCTAGAAAGAGGGGAGCAGGGGGCAGTATCCCTGGTTTCCTTCTCTTCCTAGCAAATATCTGGGGTACATGAGGGAGAGAAGGAAGAATGTCCTCTTTCCCTCTTCCATCCTTGCATCCCTGAGTCCCAGTGACCTTGGCAGATGCTGCCCATGGGTGCCAAAGAGGCTTGCACCCATGAAGCAGGGAGGGCTTAAAGAATAGGAATTACCCACTTTCACTCACCTACGTCTCTATCCCACCTTGGAGTTCCCTAGACCTCATTTATGCCATGAATACTGCATGACCCTTATCCATGAAATGGGAGGTTTAGCTTAATAGGCAGGAATTAACCATGCTCACCTGCTCTGTGTCTTTTAAGCTCTGTTATTGTCTGCCTCTGGATCCCTTGGATCCAGTTTTCTTTCCTAGGGCTTTGACCCAAAGCTTGGAATTGAGTTTGGGACAGAAATGTGTCTCAGGCGGCTGCATGGACTACTTATCATATGCCGAATGTTAAGGTGAAGCTGTGGAATTGAGTCCTCCTCCAACAAGGAAGAGAAAAGGATGTCTTGTGACATTCCCAGAAAACTAATGGCTACAGATATGCTTGCTAAGATTTGAGTACATGGTGCTTGGCTTTGCTTAGCTCCCTTGGTCTTACTGTCCCAAAAAGGAAACCTCTGGGTGATGGGCAGCCTATATACTCTCATCACCTGACAGGATTTGCAGGATAATTGCTCAGAACTAGAACACTGATCCAGATTTTTACAGTAACCATCCTTTTTGTTCTTTCTGAGCTACACCCAGAGATTGCTGGTTGGTTCACAGGAACAAGAAGAACTTATTTCTACACAGGCCTTTTAGATTGGCTTTGATGGAACTCTGTTCCATAGGAAATATCAGATAAGCTCTTTTAAAGCCAAGCCCAGCCATGGGTT
This sequence comes from Sapajus apella, assembly GCF_009761245.1. NCBI lineage: Eukaryota > Metazoa > Chordata > Mammalia > Primates > Cebidae > Sapajus > Sapajus apella. Next base: position 225,750 of record NW_022437146.1, on the reverse strand, counting down.
TGTATTCTCAAATACCTGTGAGTTGGGTGATCCTCTCCTCTCAAGGTCCCAAGATAAACTTGGGGCTCCTGGACCTGATAGAAAGTGACATTCTTTACTGACCACAGGTCAGGAACACTGTACAGGAACTATGTAGATAAGGGTATGAGGCCAGTTTTTTACCCCCAAGGGGAATTTTTTTTTTTTTTTCTTTTTCTTTGGGACGGAGTTTT
>NW_022437146.1:169886-225438 GCF_009761245.1 Sapajus apella | reverse complement strand
TTTTAGTAGAGACGGGGTTTCACCGTGTTGACCAGGATGGTCTCGATCTCTTGACCTCGTGATCCACCCGCCTCGGCCTCCCAAAGTGCTGGGATTACAGGCTTGAGCCACCGCGTCCGGCTTTTTTTTTTTTTTGAGACGGAATTTCACTCTTGTTACCCAGGCTGAAGTGCAATGGTGCGATCTCGGCTCACCGCAACCTCCGCCTCCTGGGTTCAGGCAATTCTCCTGCCTTAACCTCCTGAGTAGCTGGGATTACAGGCATGTGCCACCATGCCCAGCTAATGTTTTGTATTTTTAGTAGAGACGGGGTTTCACCATGTTGACCAGGATGGTCTCGATGTCTTGACCTTGTGATCCACCCGCCTTGGCCTCCCAAAGTGCTGGGATTACAGGCTTGAGCCACCATGCCCGGCGGATTTTATTGGCTTTACAAGTTGAGTTTGACTCCTTAAAGGGAAGCACATCCTTACAGTCAAAGCCGTGGTAAAACAACCAGTTTTTCCAATTGTGTCCTGTTGCAAAAGAAAAAGATTCTTTTTTTTTTTTTTTTTTAAGACAGAGTTTTGCTCTTGTTGCCCAGGCTGGAGTGTGGAGTACAATCACGTGATCTTGGATCACTGCAACTGCCACCTCCCAGGTTCAAGCGATTTTCCTGCCTTAGCCTCCCATGTAGCTAAGATTACCGCCACGCGCCTGGCTAATTTTCTGTTTTTAGTAGAGGCAGGATTTCTCCATGTTGGTCAGGCTGGTCTCGAACTCCTGACCTCAGGTGATCCACCTGCCTTGGCCTCCCAAAGTGCTGGGATTACCGACATGAGCCACAGTGCCTGGCCAAGAAAAATGCATTCTTTTTTTTTTTTTTTTGAGACGGAGTTTCGCTCTTGTTGCCCAGGCTGGAGTGCAATGGCGCGATCTCGGCTCACCGCAACCTCCGCCTCCTGAGTTCAGGCAATTCTCCTGCCTCAGCCTCCTGAGTAGCTGGGACTACAGACACGCGCCACCATGCCCAGCTAATTTTTTTGTAGTTTTAGTAGAGACGGGGGTTTCACCATGTTGACCAGGATGGTCTCGATCTCTTGACCTTGTGATCCACCCGCCTCGGCCTCCCAAAGTGCTGGGATTACAGGCTTGAGCCACCGCGCCCGGCGAAAAATGCATTCTTATTGCAAAAATGCAAGCAACTATATTGCCGTAAGTTAAGAATACTCACAGATAAGTTTCCAAATTCTAGAGAAGCCAGGCAGAGAGAAACAAACATGCTCCAAATTTTGTTCACAGGAGTATACCTTACTCAATTATTAAAGACAATTTTGAAACCAAAATTTGATTTGGGGGAAGCCTGTTAAATATGTTAGAGGTTTAAAACACTTGATGTTACGAAACAGAATTCCAGACTGCCATAAATTATTAATTTTGCCAAAATGACTAAAATTTTAAATAAGTAAAACCTTTTATAACACTTTACAAATATAGCTACAAAGCAGATCAGTGCCCCAAGAATACCTTGTTGTGCTTTTATTTTATTGCTCAATTTACAGAAAAACCATATAATACCCTTTTGAATTTAGGCAATATGTTCACACACAGAATTTTGCAAGATTAATTTTTATAATCCTTCCACCACTTGTTTGAACTTTTAGCTTTATCTAATTCAAAATAATCCTTTAACTGTAGGCAAAAATTTACATTTTTATGCTTTTTTATAATTATTTACTAAAAAACATGTAGTATTGTTCTCACACACCTCACATATAAGCCTATTTTCAGTAGTTTCAATTACATGTCATAATGGTAACGCCTAGCAATTGTTTTTTTTGAGTCTTGCTCTGTTCCCCAGGCTGGAGCACAGTGGCAAAATCTCAGCTAACTGCAGCCTCCACCTCCCAGGTTCAAGTGATTCTCTTGCCTTGCCTCCCAAGTAGCTGAGACTACATATAGGTGTGCACCACCAAGCCCAGCTAATTTTTGTATTTTTAGTGGAGATGGGGTTTCATCATGTTGGCCAGGCTGGTCTCAAACTCCTGACTTCAGGTGATCTGCTGGCCTCAGTCTCCCAAAGCACTGGGATTATAGGCGTGAGCAACTGCACCCAGCCACTCCTAGTAATTTTAACCTTAACATAAAACCTGGGCCAGGTGCCTCATGCCTGTAATCCCAGCACTTTGGGAGATCAAGGCGGGTGGATCACCTGAGGTCAGGAGTTCGAAACCAGCCTGGCCAACATGGTAAAACCCATTTCCACTAAAAATACAAAAATTAGCTGGACGGCCGGGCGCGGTGGCTCAAGCCTGTAATCCCAGCACTTTGGGAGGCCGAGGCGGGTGGATCACGAGGTCAAGAGATCGAGACCGTCCTGGTCAACATGGTGAAACCCTGTCTCTACTAAAAATACAAAAAATTAGCTGGGCATGGTGGTGCGTGCCTGTAATCCCAGCTACTCAGGAGGCTGAGGCAGGAGAATTGCCTGAACCCAGGAGGCGGAGGTTGCGGTGAGCCGAGATCGCGCCATTGCACTCTAGCCTGGGTAACAAGAGTGAAACTCCGTCTCAAAAAAAAAATTAAAAAATAATAAAAATAAATAAAATTAAAAAAAAAATAGGCTGGGTGTGGTGCTCACACCTGTAGTCCCAGCACTTTGGGAAGCCAAGGCGGGCAGATCACCTGAGGTCAGGATTTTGAGACCAGCCTGGCCAGCATGGTGAAACCCCATCTTAAAAAAAAAAAAAAAAAAAAAAAAAAAAAGGAGGAAAAATAAATAAATAAATAGGTCGGCTGCAGTGGCTGACACCTGTAATCCCAGCACTTTGGGAGGCTGATGTGGGCACATCACCTGAGGTCAGGAGTTCAAGACCATCTGACTAATGTGGAGAAACCCCGTCTCTACTAAAATACAAAATTACCTGGGTGTGGTGGCATATGCCTGTAATCCCAGCTACTCAGGAGACTGAGGCAGAAGAATCACTTGAACCTGGGTAGTGGAGGTTGCAGTGAGCCAAGATCACGCCAGTACACTCCAGCAACAAGAGTGAAACTCGGTCTTAAGAAAAGAAATAAGTATAACCTGGTTGGTTTTTTTTTTTTTTTTTTTTTTTGAGGCAGTTTCACTCTGTCCTCTAGGCTGGAGTGCCTTGCCGTGGGGTTACAGGCCACGTCCCCAAGGACATAAAACAAGATGGAAGCCTGCGGCAGTTTATTAGGAACTATAAAGAAAGACACAAAGCACACCAGGTTGGCTACAGCTTAACAGCTTAAGACCAACCTCATAAATCTTTTTTTTTTTTTTTTGAGACAGAGTTTCTCTCTTGTTGCCCAGGCCAGACTGCAATGGCACAATCTCAGCTCTCTGCAACCTCCACCCACTGGGTTCAGGCGATTCTCCTGCCTGAGCCTCCTGAGTAACTGGGATTACAAACGCCCACTACCATGCCCGGCTATTTTTTGTATTGTTTTTAGTACAAACGGGGTTTCACCATGTTGGCCAAGCTGGTCTCGAACTCAGACCTCAGCCACCCAAAGTGCTGAGAATACAGTAGGCATGAGCCACAGCACCCCGCCATAAATCCTTTTTCACAATTAAAACTCTACAGAAAATATAAATGGTGATCCCTAGTTCCCAGCCTAGCAAAACACCATCCAAAAAGAAAAAAATCCTTGCTTAAAAGTCAACTTCTGACGCGGTGGGGAGAAGGAAGGAAAGTTCAAAAATGCCTGTGTGCAGGACCACGCCGGGCACTTTGGGAGGCAGCGTGGGCGGATCACCTGAGGTCCAGAGTTAGAGACCAAGCTGGCCAACATGGTGAAGCCCCATCTCTACTAAAAATACAAAACTTAGCCAGCATGGTGGTGCACGCCTGTAATCCCAGCTTCTCGGGAGGAGGCTGAGGCAGGAGGATCGCTTGAACCCAGTGAGCCCAGATCAAGCCAATCGCACTTCAGCCTGGGTGACAGAAAACCCGCCGCTCACCCATCCCTCCAGAAGTAGGAAGGAAAAGCCAACGGAGACCAAGGCCGACCTTCCCGACCCCTGGAAACAACGGGGGTGGGGTCACAGTTTCCCCTGCCCTCCCCCTCAGAAGTCCGAAGATGAAAAGGCTTAGAAAGAGAGGAAAATAAATTTCTTGGTTTGCATCTCACTCACCCTTTCTCAAGCCCCATGTTGCATGCCAAACTGTTGTAGGACTTTCTCCTTAGCTCAGCTAAAAGCCAGGTCCTTGTCACACGGCCATGAGAAATTAGGTTCACAGACACTTTGAGGGTGAGAAAAACGGAATTTATTGGGGAAAAAGGGAAAAAAAGGGAACCAGGGACTCTCATCAAAGTGAGAGTCCTGCTGTTTTCCACGCCTCACAGATTGAATCCCAGGTTCCAGCCTGGAGGCCAGCCTTTTCCCCTGCAAAGGGTGGGAGCTTCTGTGACTCCACTCAGTTATTCCAGTACTTAGGCCAGTGGGAGTTTCTCCGGGACTCCTTTAATACTTGGCTGTCTCACTTGGATTACAGGTGTAGGCTACAGTGCCCAGCAGACTCGTTTCCTCCCTTTAAAAAATTGGCCTGGTGTGGTGGCTCACACCTGTAATCCCAGCACTTCGGGAGGCTGAGGTGGGTGGATCACCTGAGGTCAGGAGTTCAAGACCAGCCTGGCCAACATGGTGAAACCCGGTCTCTACTAAAAATTAGCCAGGCGTAGTAGGGGACACCTGGAATCTCAGCTACTTGGGAGTCTGAGCCAGGAGAATCACTTGAACCCAGGAGGCCAACACTGCAGTGAGTTGATCATGCCACTGCACTCCAGGCTGGGCAACAGACTGAGACTCCGTCTTAAAAAAAAAAAAAAAAAAAAATCCAAAAAAAGTGCTTAAAAATTTTTAATTTTACAGAGATGAGGTGTCACTACGTTGCCCAGGCTGGTCTGGAACTTGTGATCTCAAGTGATTCTCCCGCCTTGGCCTCTCAGAATGCTGGGATTACAGGCATGAGTCACCACAACTGGCCTAGCTGACTCACTTTTAAAGTTAAGTAACTCATTAACAATTTCTAAGGCCCTTTATGTCACAACCTAAGTGAAAAGCCATTATTCTTTGCCACAAATAGAAGACACCCGTGAAAACACCAGTTTTCTCAGGAAGGCTCCTACAAGGCCCAGTCTCTAGTTTGGAAAGTTCCAGGAGCAGGGTGGGGAACCCTGTCCTTTAACACAGGGCCCCAGCATTCAGCCCACCTCAGCCTCTGGCCGGGCCGCACCTCCTGGCATCAAGCTCTCTGTGAGGGCACTGTCCAGACCCTCAGAAGCTCCTGCTTATACCCAGCGCCAGGTGTGGGCCTGGGCTGGACTAGCAAAACAAAGCCGAATCACTCCTAGTCCAGCCACTTCAGGCCTCCCAGCGGCGGGAGGGGCAAAGAGGTCCCTGCAGCCTTCACAGGGAACCCGGCCCCCAGGACTGCCCAAAGCCTGCCTAGAGGCAGCGCTGGGTCAATCCCTTTAAAATTTGTGCCTTCTGGTTCCACAGAGGATTGGGGAAGGCCTGCAATTAGAATGCGAATGGGCCGGGCCTGGAGGCTCCCGCCTATAATCCCAGCACTTTGGGAGGCCTAGGCAGGGGGATCACCTGAGGTCAGGAGTTCAAGACCAGCCTGGCCTATGGTGAAACCCCGTCTTTACTAAAAATACAAAAGTTATCCGAGTCACGGCACCAAAAAATAAAAAAATAAAATTCGCCGGGCGTGGTGGCGTGCGCCTGTAATCCCAGCTACTCCGGAGGCAGAGGCAGGAGAATCGCTTGAATCTGGGAGGCGGAGGTTGCAGTGAGCGGAGATCGCGCCACTTCACTCCGACAGAGCGAGACTCGGTTTCAAAAAAAAAAGAAAAAGAAAAAAACGCGAATGAAGGCGTGGGCGCCCATCAATAGCAGGCTGGGTGGGGCGCGGCAGCCGCCGCACCACAAGCGGCAGGGCCCGTTGCTCCCGTTAGCGGCGCGCGAGCGCGCCCGGGCCTCGGGAAGCCGGCGCGGTTCTGGGCTGGTCACTGCTCTGCACCCACGAGCACTGACCCTGACACCCCCTAGAAGGGCCCATTGTTCCCGCCTCCCCGGGCCCGGCGCGCCTCCGTCCCGCCGCCCAGAGGATGCTCCTGAGCTGGGAAGCGCCCTGGGCGGCGGCGAAGGCAGCGGCCGCTCCCGGCTCCAACAGCCCAGTACCCCGCGCCGCCCAGAGCCCCTGACGCCCGGGAAAGAGCCCTGACAACATGCGAATGGGGTTGTGGTCTGGGCGCAGGGGACTTGCGGTGGAGATATGTCCGAGAAGGGTACGAGGGTCCCGGGAGCACCGCCCCCGCCGCCCGCCCCGGCTTCGCTGCCATCGACCAGTACTAGCACTCCGGCCTTCCCTGAGGCCGACTCGCACGAGCCCACGTAGGGCCACGGGAGCCCGCCGGGATCCCAGGCGTCGTCCCCCCCCCCGCCACCCGCCCCCTCGTGGTGCAGGCAGCGGCGGTTGCTGCGGCCCCTTTAAATCCGGGCCGCCCCGCCCTGCGCCGTCGACTCCGCGGCGGCCCCAGATCCAGGCCTCAGATCCAGGCCGGGCCGCGGCTCTCGCCACCCAGCCCAGCCCAGCCCGGCCCGGCCCGGCCCCGTACGGCCCAGCCGCGGAGGCGAGGCCGCCAGTGTCCCGCGCCCCTGCGGAGCGGCCGGCGCTCTGCCCAGTCCGGTCCCCATCCCGGCCTAACCGCGTCCCCGCCCGGCCCCGGGTCCCCCGCCCCTCCCTGCCCCGGGGCCGGGGCCCCCGCAGCTGCCGCCTCCCAGCCCCTGCGCCCCGGCCCCGGTTCCCCGGGCCATGCGGCCTCGGCCCCGCGGGCGCCCGCCGCGCACCAGAGGAGATGAGGCTCCGCAATGGCACCTTCCTGACGCTGCTGCTCTTCTGCCTGTGCGCCTTCCTCTCGCTGTCCTGGTACGCGGCGCTCAGCGGCCAGAAAGGTGAGCGCGGCCCCTGCCCGGCCGGCCTGGTCCGCACCTGGCGCACCTGGGCGTCGGCGGCGGGAGCGGGCCCGGAGGTGGCCACGGGAGGCGGCCGGAAGCCGACGCAGGCCCCCCTTCCCCGCCCGAGCGGCGCGGAGGACGCCCCTCCCACCCTCCCCCTCTTGTTTGCTGCTGGAGCCGCGGTGTCCTCCTCAGGCCCGGGCTGCGCCAGCCCGCCCACCCAGCGCCAGCCTCGCCCGTGGGTGCTCCGGACTAGCCTCAGCGGGCGCGGCTGTCCCGACGCTGGACTGGTGGCTCCCACCCGCAAGCCAGGGACCCGTGGGGTTCCCAGAGAGGGGCAAAGACGCAGGTTCACATAGGTGGCTGTGACCGGGGGTCCTGGGACGCCAGCCACAGTCACCTGGGCAGGAGCTGGGGTGGCGTAAGGGACACAGGCGCAAGGACACCCCCAATCCGCCTCCCGCTGCCCAGCACCGGCCTGGGCGATCCCGGCGTGACACAGGGCCCCGAGACTCCCCTGGGCGCCCGGAAAGCCTCGGCAGCGTCCGGCCTATGGCAGGGCGGGAGGCAGGGAGGTGTCCTGAGCCAGCCCGGCCCCAGCGGCCCTGCGCTCCTGTGCGGCCCCCCGCCCGCTCCCTGCGCTTCCCTGGCTGGCCCCCTTCCTCCGTGTCTGCCTAGCGCTCTTGCAGGCGGAGGTTGCGGACCGATCCCCACCCTGTCCGGGTCTTGGCGGTGGTGGGGCCAATGGGGCTTGAGCCTTCGGAGGCGCTGCTCCCTCGGTCCCGAGGTACCGGGAAAGCGGCGTCCTGCCCTCCCGCCTGCTGGAAGCCTAAGCGGGCCGAAGCCAGCTGCCCCTCGGCCTCCCCACCACGTGCTTCCCTGTTCCCCTGTCCCGGAGAGCCACCCCAGAGAGGCTGGGGAGGAGGGCGGGAGCGGGGACCTGCAGCTTTCTGGACCCTCCGAGCCACCGCTACCCGCACCGAGCTCTGCCAGCGCGCCCCCCTGCCGCACTGTTTCTGTCAGGGCAGCGGCCTGGGCTGGCGTTGGGGCTCCAGGACCTGAAAGGCATCACCGAGGGACTCTGCAGGGAGCCTGCCTGGCACAGGGGAGGGATGGCTGGGGCAGAGGTCCCGGTGGTGGGGTATATTATCAAGGGAGGACATGGCTAGGGCAGAGTTCTCTGTAGGTAGGGTGTGTCACCTGGGGAAAGACCTTCTGGGCCCTTGGCAGGGTGGCCACAAAAGCAGACTGGCAGGAAGGCCTAGGTGGGGCCTATCTGAAGGGCTGGGGCACACTTCAAGTTGTGGGGAGAGCCATGAGCCCTCGGCCCTTGTCTTCAGCCAGTGTGTGCCTCCCACAGCAGCTGCATGCCCCACCAGTTGGTGTCAGGAGGCACCTCTGCAAGCCTAGCTCACCACAGGGACCCAGTCTCCAGGACACCAGAGGGAGGGAGAGGCACTGGCTCCATGGGACCCACTGTACCTGAGGGGCAGGAGAGCATCCTAGCCAAAGAAGGGGAATATTTAGATGCAAGGGGCCCAGTCCCTGGGGGATGGAAGCCTAAGAATCCCATGAGGCATGTGTAGGGGGGTGACTTTGGCCTGTCTTGTCGAGGAGCTGTCGCATGTTTCTGTGGTGACCCAGTAGGACCAGTTCTTTGGAGGCCGCAAGAAAAGCTAGGAATCCAGGCTATTATGTGAACCCATCTCATTGTCACATGTCAACAATCTGTCTTAAGCCCTGGTGAAGCCAGACTTAGCTGGTCTGAGGCCATATTGGAACCTGGCCTCTAGTTTGCTGCCAGAGGGGGTCCAGGAACTTGAGGGAAGGACCCAGGAAATGGAATCTGCAGGGAAGGAAGGAGGTGGGCCGGAAGCCAGAGAGGAAGGACAGCAGATGAGGGTGGCATCCTGGAAGCAGTGGTGGGGCTCAGTGGGGCTTTCCAGGGTCAAGCCCAGGAAAGCCTATTAGACCAAGGCAAGATGGACCCTGGAGAAGGGTTTGGGCCCAATTTCATATCTAGCCAGTGAAGCAGCTCTGCCAGCACTCAAACTGTGGCTCTTGGCCAAGTACCTGCTCAGGATCTTGCCCAAGGAGGCAGTCCCTTGGGGGTGACTCAGGGTTTCAGCCACACAGCACTCCCAGCCTTCAGGCTGTCCCCCTCCCCAGGCCTGGACCTGAGCAATCATGGACACCCTCCTCGACTCGCAAGGAGGTTGCAAGGTCTGGAGAAGAGGCAGACACCTGCCACCCCATGAATGGTGACAGCAGACCCTTAACGGGCCTGACATCTGCCTATGCCCCTCTGAGCTGGTTCCTTTTCCCTAAGTACAGGACACAAAGGTTGTGCCCCATTTTTGCTCTTTAATCTTTCCCCAACCAAGAGGGAAGCAGGGGAAACTATGGTTTGCTGGCCTCAGGGTGTCCTAATGACTTGCCTCCAGGGGAGAGTGAGACAGCCTCCAGGCCTCATTGCTGCTGCTCTTAACATTGTGGCCTGCTGTTCCAGCCCTTCTGGGTCCAGCTCCTTCACACCTTCCTACTCTCTGGGGCAGAAAGTTTATGGCAGGGGCTCCCAGGCTGGCCCCTCTCACCTGAGCTGCCTCTCCAGCCCCTGAATGTTATAGGGTACCAGCATGGCTTGGCAGAGCCCTGTTATGGGGTCTGGCCCATGGAGAGGCAGTCACAGAGTTGGACCCACAGAGAAGCTGGGGATGAGGGCAAGGTGGGGGAGGCTGCCCAGGGCCAGGGCCTGCAGTACGCAGGGAAATGACAGAAGGGTTGGTGTAGATGGGAGCCCATGGGGCCCTTCACCTCCTGTTAAACAGGACCTGGGGGAGAGGGGAGGCCTCTAGGAAGGAAGCCAGGGTAAGGAGTAGGCTGTTGCCAGGGTGATTCAGGCAGCATCACCCACCACTGCCCACCTAGCCTGTCCACCTGGGGCAGTCATGTGGAACACAGAAGGCCAGAGTGGGGGGTAGGGGTGGAGGTGGGTGGTGGCTGTAGGTAGGCGATCGGGGACTGGCATCTAGGCAGGAGGGAGGCACACCTGCAGGTACAGGTGGCTCTGAACCCTCTCCTGATGGTTCTGTGGGCCTCTGCCCCTCCAGTCCCATCCCTCTGGGCAACTGCTGCCTATGCCTCGGTGCTGCCCAGCAAAGGATGAGTGTTGGGGGTAGCCGGCTCTGCATTCAAGGGGTCAGGTTTCCTGGGTTGCTGAACATGGAGCCTGGCAGATCTGGAAACCGGACTCCCCCCGCTTCCCCACTGCCACGGGCTGTCCAGAGGCTTCACTTGGCCTCAGCCTTTAGCCCCAGAGAGACAGGGTGTGGGAGGGTGGAGGCTAGTTTCTTGGATAAGAGATGCCTCAGGGAAGATCTACCTGGCTCCCTCCTCCTTAAACCTTTCCCTCCTGCCCAGGTCCACCTCTTACTCTTCCCTGGTCACTTGGCACTTAGACCTTTGCTTCTGCTTCACAAAGGGGTGTGCCCTGCGGTGACTGAACTTTGCCTGATCATGAACTTTGATCATGCACAGGGCTGCTGGTAGGGTGAAGCCATCCCAGGGAACTCTGGGGTCTGTGAACCCACCAGGGATCAAGGAATAGAAGAGCTGCCTGGGGGTAGGGGGAATTCTGTCAGGCTTCTGAAACTTAGAGACTTGGAAATTTAAGGCCTTATAGACCACATAGGTTCTCAGAGGCTCGCCTGGCAGAGGCCTTGAGCATACTGCTGCATAGACTATGGGCACTGAGCCACCAGGAGGTTGCTGATCTCATTCTTGCTCACTGGTCCCTGCCAGAACAGTGGAGCCAGGGCCTATCCACCTACGGCCTTCATGCCTGGACCCAGCTGGAGGTTCTGACATGGGTCCTCCTGGGGTGGCATGCGGACCCTTCAAGGTGGCCCAGGTGCAGCACAGTTCTCCAGAGACACAGGCACCAGGGCATTCAGAACTAGTCCCCTCACTGCTGTTGACTGTCCTTGAGCAGCCCCGGGGCTGGTTTCTCAACCTCATTTGCTCATCTGAGGTGAGGTGGGCTCCTGGAGCTGCAGCAGCCACCCCCTGGGTCCACTGCAAGGCTAAGAATCCAGTATAGGGTTAGCAACCAGCAACCACCACGAGGACAGTGAATAACGAGCACCAGGACCTTGGGTATCCCATGCCCTGGAAGGAGCATGTGCTGCAAAAAGCAGGAGTGGGCATTGGAGGCCAACAGACAGAGAGGAATCAGTCTGAGGCTGTTCCAGCCCTTGCTTAGGATTGCCCTGCCTATGTTTGCAAATTGTTCTCCCACTTCAGATGCCTCTTTTGGGTATAGAAAAGTAAGGGAGAGTACTAGAAGAGGATTAATTCCCCTGGTTTTCTCACCACAAGCATGAGTGTCAATGTGACTTTAGAGTGACCACAGCTAGCTCACGTGTGGCAGGCATGGAAACAGATGTAAATGAGCTGTTACACAGATGGGCACCCACATGTGAGCCCTGGCACACCCAAGGGGCCTGTAGAGCAGCTCTAGACTGCCCCCTTGTGACGACTTGCATATGACCTGCAGGCGAAGTCGTGGACGTTTACCAGCGGGAGTTTCTGGCACTGCGGGATCGGTTGCACGCAGCTGAGCAGGAGAGCCTCAAGCGCTCCAAGGAGCTCAACCTGGTGCTGGATGAGATCAAGAGGGCCGTTTCGGAGAGGCAGGCGCTGCGAGAGGGAGAGGGCAATCGCACCTGGGGCCACCTAACAGGTGAGGTCTGGGACGGGAAGGGGAAAGGGTGGGGGCCGGGTGGTTGTAGGCTGCCTGGTCTCAGTCCCTATCCTTCCTGACCCACCCAGAGGACCCCCGATTGAAGCCATGGAATGGCTCGCACCGGCAGGTGCTACACCTGCCCACCGTCTTCCACCACCTACCACACCTGCTGGCCAAGGAGAGCAGTCTGCAGCCTGCCGTGCGCGTGGGCCAGGGCCGCACCGGAGGTAGGGGCGTGGGCGGGAAGGAGAGCGGGGTGGGGGGCGAGGTGTCCCCCCAGTGCCCTTTCCAGCGTCACACCTCTGTCCCCCATAGTGTCGGTGGTGATGGGCATCCCGAGCGTGCGGCGCGAGGTGCACTCATACCTGACTGACACTCTGCACTCACTCATCTTCGAGCTGAGCCCGCAGGAGAAGGAGGACTCGGTCATTGTGGTGCTGATTGCTGAGGTGAGTGAGCCTGGTTGCAGGGTTGGGAGACGTTCAGAGGAGCCCCTGTGGTGCAGGAGAAATGACAGCAGGAGCCATTCCAGAGAAGAAAGCTGTAGGAAGTTCAGCTGCTAGTTTCATTGGCCAATGTTCCAAGATAGAAACATTTCCCTTTGGGCCCTGCATGTCCCAAAGGGAAAGGGCTGTCTCTAGGGGCCCCCATCTTCCGCCCTCAGCACAGCAGGCTTGCTCCCTCCATGTGAGTGGGGGGATATCTGAAGCCTGCGCCCTTTCTCTAAGCCCTTCTTCCAGGCCTATTGGGGCAGCAGCAGGGCTAAGGGAGGGTGCTTGGTCTCCCCACAGACTGACCCACAGTACACTTCGGCAGTGACAGAGAATATCAAGGCCTTGTGAGTACTGGCAGCCCCAGAGAGCTAGTGGTGGGAGGGCTCTTCGAGGGGTGTTGTTCTGGCAGGTTCCTGCTTCCCCAGAAGATAGTGCCTTCCCTATCTTGTGGGGAGGCAAGGACCTGGTCGGGGAGAGGGTGGATGTGCAGAGTGGCCCAGCCCTCTGGAGCCCCGCTGCCTCAGTTGGCTGGATGTGGGGGATGGTGGGGGGCTGGCACTGCGTAAGTCTCAAGAACGGGCCAGGGTCTGGCGGACTCAGCCCCCCTCGGCCTCTGGAGGCTGCATACGGACTGGGACTTCCCATCCCCCAGGTTCCCCACCGAGATCCATTCCGGGCTCCTGGAGGTCATCTCACCCTCTCCCCACTTCTACCCTGACTTCTCCCGCCTCCGAGAGTCCTTTGGGGACCCCAAGGAGAGAGTCAGGTACTGGCACTCCCCCATACCCCCAGCAACCTGCCCACCTGTGCTGAGAACCCATCTACTGATGTCTGAGTCCATCTACTGATGTCTGAGTCCAGGGCGTTGCCCTGCAGTGCCCTGAATTCTCCATGGGATGACCCGTGCATGGGGGTGGGGGGACAAGGGCTGCCCACCCAGTGGCTTCTCTGCGGAGCCGCACTGGAGGTGGAGGGGTCTCAGCTCCTGAGGCCCTGCCCCGGCCCACAGGTGGAGGACCAAACAGAACCTCGATTACTGCTTCCTCATGATGTACGCGCAGTCCAAAGGCATCTACTATGTGCAGGTCAGCCCCGATCCCTGCGCGGCCCTCCCCTGCTCTGGGTCTGGTCCATCTGGGTACCCCTCCTGAGTCACAGCCCCTCTCTGCTCACCCTGCAGCTAGAGGATGACATTGTGGCCAAGCCCAACTACCTGAGCACCATGAAGAACTTCGCACTGCAGCAGCCTTCAGAGGACTGGATGATCCTGGAGTTCTCCCAGCTGGGCTTCATTGGTGTGCCCCCTCCCCTAACCCGACTGTGCCTTTCTGTCCCTCCTGCCTCTGCCATCCTCTCTCCCAGTCCCACGCTGTGTCTGCTGTGAGCCTTTGCCCAGATTGGGCCCTGCCTGGTGTGTGTGCACCGCAGCCCCACCTGGCCTGTTCTCATTGCCTGTGCACTGGGCATGTCTGGCGTGACCACCTGTCTGTCTCCTTGTGCCCACACCTGCCTGAAGCCTGCCCCTGGGTTTACTGTGGGACTGTCCGGGGTGAGGGGGGAATGGTCCTACAGGGAGTAAGAGGAAGTCCAGTGGAGCAGCACTGCCCACTCAGGTCCCCTCCCCACCAGGGAAGATGTTCAAGTCGCTAGACCTGAGCCTGATTGTAGAGTTCATTCTCATGTTCTACCGGGACAAGCCCATCGACTGGCTCCTGGACCATATTCTGTGGGTGAAAGTCTGCAACCCCGAGAAGGATGCGGTGAGCAAGGGGTGGTGGGACTGGCAGGGGCAAGGCCAGTGGGCAGGCAGCCTCCAGCACAGACTGTGTCCCTGTCCTGTCTGATCACTTAGAGAGGGCACTGTCAGCTGTGGGAGGGCCTTGGTGTCCCCCAGGAGAGGCCATGTTGGGTAAGGAGGGCTAAGCCAAGCCCTGGGGTGTCTCCCACCCTCCACAGAAGCACTGTGACCGGCAGAAGGCCAACCTGCGGATCCGCTTCAAGCCGTCCCTCTTTCAGCACGTGGGTACTCACTCCTCACTGGCTGGCAAGATCCAGAAACTGAAGGTGGGCTGCGCTGCATGCTCCCCCTAGGCCAGGGTCCGGGTTGGGGCCCACGCCATCAATGCTGTCCCTCCACTGCTGCAGGACAAGGACTTTGGGAAGCAGGCACTGCGGAAGGAACATGTGAACCCACCAGCAGAGGTGAGCACAAGCCTGAAGACATACCAGCACTTCACCCTGGAGAAAGCCTACCTGCGCGAGGACTTCTTCTGGGCCTTTACCCCCGCCGCGGGGGACTTCATCCGCTTCCGCTTCTTCCAGCCCCTGCGACTGGAGCGGTCAGTGCCAGCACCCTGGGTCTGCAATGGGGGTGGGGTTGGGTGGCCACCAGGGTTTAGGCTCTACCAGCAAATTACTTATCCTCACATTCTTCAGTTTCCTCATCTGAAAAGTGGGCCTCCTAACGGTAGCTACCTTGTAAGGACTAAGTTAGGCAGCCCCTAGGAGCTCAGGTATGTTTCCTGTCACCATCCTCCCAGAGGAAGGCCCTAGTCAACCTTGCACAGCCTGACAGTCACCTGGGAGTCCCTCTGGCTCAGGCCTGGCCTTTCTCTGCTGGGCCCTGCATGCTGTGCTAGAGCGCCGCTCCTGCAGCAGCTCACAGGCCTGCCTGGCTGCAGGTTTTTCTTCCGCAGTGGGAACATTGAGCACCCAGAGGACAAGCTCTTCAACACGTCTGTGGAGGTGCTGCCCTTTGATGTAAGTGTGGTAGGGTATGGTGTGCACCGAGGCCAGGCCTCCCGAGGCCACCTGCTTCAGCCCTTGATTCTGCCCCCAGAACCCTCAGTCGGACAAGGAGGCCCTGCAGGAGGGCCGCGCCGCCACCCTCCGGTACCCTCGGAGCCCTGATGGCTACCTCCAGATTGGTGGGTAGGGGCTGGGGGAGAGCGTGGGCTGGGGTTCAGGGACACCCTCTCAGCACTGCCCTCCCCCAGGCTCCTTCTACAAGGGAGTGGCAGAGGGAGAGGTGGACCCAGCCTTCGGCCCTCTGGAAGCTCTGCGCCTCTCCATCCAGACGGACTCCCCTGTATGGGTGATTCTGAGCGAGGTGAGGCTGAGCAGGGCCAGGCCAGGCATGGGAAGCAGCGAGGGAAACCTTGGCGGAGCTCAGAGGCCCTGCTGACCTTGGGCCTGGCTCTTCCAGATCTTCCTGAAAAAGGCAGACTAAGCCGAGGGCTTTCTGAGGGTACCCTGTGGCCAGCCCTGAAGCCCATGTTTCTGGGGGATGTCATCACTGCCGTCCCCGGAGGGTCAGCTATGGCTCTACCTGAAGGGTTCTGCCCGGCGCCAGGCTTGGGCCGGCCTGGGGTCCGCCGCTGGCCCGGAGGCCCCAGGAGCTGGTGCTGTCCCCGCCCGCCAGGCCGCAGAGGAGGCAGGCGGCCCCCACACTGTGCCTGAGGCCTGGAACCGTTTGCACCGGCCTGCCCCAGCCAGGTCGTTTTAGAAGAGCTTTTTCTTGGGCGCCCGCTGTCTCTGGCGCGAACACTGGAATGCATATACTACTTTATGTGCTGTGTTTTTTATTCTTGGATACATTTGATTTTTTCACATAAGTCCACGTATACTTCTATAAGAGCGTGACTTGTAATAAAGAGTTAATGAAGTGTGTGCCTCAAATGTGAGCTCCCTGGACATCTCCTCTGCCCCTGCGCTTGGCTTCAGATGTCTGGTCTGTGCCCCAACATGCCAGCTAAGCCTGGCACTGGGCCTCCCCACCAAGCACCAACTGCGACCTCTCCCTGCTAAGGAAAGGAGCCAGCCTGACCTGCAGGCGTGGGGCCCAGCACCTGGCTGTGCAGCTGCAGTGCCATCTCACCCCCATTTCTAGGATCAGGCTGCAAAGTCAGTAATTCACGAGTGAAACCAGCCTAGAATCCTGGACTTCAATGCCGATGCAAGTCCCCCAAATGCCTCCTCCCCCATGTCCAAGGCCTGGGATAAGGCCGTCCCTTAGTGCCTCAAGCTGAAGGCATTTCCCAGTCTCCTTGTTCCCCTATGTGTGTCTCAGCTTGGTCCTCATCCTGGGTCCCCAACAGTCTCTGTGGTACATGTTAGGGTCTCCTGCTCACCTCAGGGCCTTTGCACACACGACTGCCCCTGCTTGGAAAGCTCTCCTTTTCTCCTACAGGCTTGGCTAAAAATCACTTTTTTGTTTCGGTGGGCCTTCCCTGGGTCCCCAAGGCTTCTGGACATTTCCTTGAGAACACCTGTCACTCACTATGTTCCCATGGTGCCCGCAACTCTGCGGACCTGGAAGGGCTGCCCTGAACACCTACAATTAACACGGGGAACCCAGTGCTGACCAAAAGGAAAAGGCCCCTGTCTTCACCTGGGGAGAGACCCACAAGCTCTAGTGTCAGCTGTGAAGGCCAGGGGACGAGGGCTGGGTGGCTGAGCGTCAGGAGACGGGAGGCCCCTGAGGAGGGGGACCGGTGAGGAGAGCGCTGAGAAGGTTGTAATGGTAGGCCTTGTGACCCCGAGGCTGAGTAGGGAGTAGGGGTGGGAAGTTAAGACCGGATTCAGTCCGGCTCCAAGGGGAGGTCCAGTTCCTTCGCAGTCCCTCCCACGCCGCCTCTAGGAAGAACGTCGGGATGCCCTGGCCTTGGGCTGGGCCACTCCAGGCTTCCCCGCAGTGCGCCGCCCCCACAAACCAGAGAACGCAGCAGGTGGCTGGGTCACGAGAACTTTAATGAGAGGCTAGGAAGCGGAGGCAAGCGCTCCTCCCCGGGGTAGCTGGAGGCTCCGGCTCTTCTTTCCCGGCTCCGGCGGCCTTGGTCTCAGGCCCACGGCAGCAGCGTCCGGAGCCGTTCGAGGAGCGCGGCGCAGAGCGCCGCCGGGAGGAAGTGGGAGAGCAAGCCGAGCGCAGCCAGCGCCACCAGCAACCAGAGGGCGCGCGCGCTCGCGTACAGCGGGGCCAGCCTGCGGGCGGCGGTCAGCGGGGCGGTGGCGCGAGGAGGCCCCGCCTCTTGACCACCCCAACCCCAGTCTCACGGGGACTTAGGCCGGCCGCCGCCCCGGCTCGCCTGCCGAATCCCCAAAGGCGGTGGCCCCTGGCCCGTAGCCCGCCCCCAGCTTGGGCCCCGCTCCCCGGGAGCCCCGCCTACCCGCGGTCTTTCCCCGGCCCCGCCTCGCTCCCCCCGGGCCCTCACCTGAGCTGCGCGGAGCGCGCATAGCCCTGGAAGTAGCGGAGGCGCGCGAACAGGTAGATCAGGCCGCACAGGGCCGCCGCCCCTGCGAGAGGTGCGCGCGGGCCTGGTGAGCGCGCTGCGCGGGCGCGAGGGGCTCCAACGCGTGCGCCCCTGCCCCACACCCCGACCTTCGTGAAAAAAGATGCCGGCGACCCAAAGCGTGGCGAGGAACAGCGGGAAGTACTCGCTGCAATTCACCCTGCGGTGGGCGGGTGGGATGAGCGCCCTGGCCAGGCTGGTCCTGCGACCTGGACCCGCCCGGGGCTCGCTCCTCGCCCCGCGCCCTCCCTCCGCGCCTCACTGTGCTCGGTAGACGCGCTCGAACTCGGGTGGGCCGGTGGTGAGCGGCGGCGACACACGGAAGGCCCTCCGCGCCGAGATCACCTGTAGAGAGAAATAGGCTGGGGGCGGAGGGGGAGCAGGAGTCAGGTCTGGACATCTGGAGATGGAGGTAGGAGGGATCCTGCAATCCCGCCCTGCACTTGGCGGTGTCCTCCCTTCCCTAAGGCGCAACAACTACCCGCTCTCTCCCGAGGAGATCCCCCGTCCGACCCATCCCTGGCCTGCCCTGTGTCCCTGACTTTCAGCGGGAAGGGCAGAGCTGAAGCCTGGGGCGCAGAGAGGCTCTGTCCCAACCTGTGAGTGTATGGGGGAGGATGGGCACAGGGACACCTGCTCTCGAGAGAGCCCACTTGAGCCTTTGTTTCTGAATCATTTCACTCGCAAAACACAGGCAAATGCAGCTTTCAGGTCCCTGGCCAGGAAGTGCCTCTGGGGCCTGATTGCAGAACTGGCTGTATCTTCCCAAGGTGCAAGGAAGCACAGTCCCTGTGGCTAACAGTCCCTGGTCACCCACCTACCAGAGCCCACCAGCAGGGCCCTCTGACCCTGCCTCAGTCCAGGATCACCAAAGCCTGGGTCCCTGTGCTTCCTAACCTCACTTTCTCTATTCCTGCATTCTGGTCCCAGGGCTAACAGACACCCTCTTTTCTGCTGCCAGGAGGTTGCAGCTGGGACTCTCCTAGCCTAATCTCAGGACCCCAGAACTGGGGTAGGTGCAGAGGACTGGGCTGGCCGTTGGTGGGAGGCCTAGGTTGGTGGATTACCTGAATAGGAGCCCTCCCCTCAGTCAGAAGGCCAGGCCGGACCACACACAGACCAGTGGTGGCTGTGCACTCCGTCCCGAGACCTGCTGTCTGACCATCTCCCCTTGAGTGCTGGCACCTTTGGTGCTGGGCTCCCTGCAGATGGGTGTCACAGGGTGGCCGTCCAGCTCAGTGCAGGTACAGCTGGAGGTCAGGCTGGCCTGTCTGTTCAGCCCCTTCAGAGCCCCCTCCCTAGGCTTTGCCTTATCCTAGTCCACACACTGCGGGGCAGTGGTGTCCCTAAGTGGCAAGGATATCTGGTCCAGGAATGTGTCCTCTAGAGCCAGGCTGAGAAAGGCATCAAGCAGTTTCATTTTAGGGCGCTGGAGGAAGGAGTCCCACCCCTGCCCTGCTCCACGTGGTCCCAGTATGGAGGTGCCTTTTAAGCAAGGCCAGGGAATGGGAGCCCCTTTCTTGGATGCCCAGAGAGGGGACAGCTGGAAAGAGCAAGGATCAACTTCCCCAAGCCTATGGCTATCCCACTATTTGTCCTGGCACCCTTCCACCCCCAAGTCCTACAGCTCTCACAGCTGAGTGTACCCCACATCCCCAAAAGTCCCCACTCTCCTCCAGCTTGGGCTTGGGCTGTAGTCCCCACCTCTGCCCTCCCCCTGGGCCTAGGGGGCAGGCTGCCAGGATCTGAGGCCCACCCTCTTCCTAGATAGGAGCCAGCCCACCTTGCAACAGGACTCCCAGGAGGGTGACGGTGGCCAGAAGAGCCACCTCGTCTTTCATGGTGCTGGTGGCTGCAGTGGCACAGGCTGTATATAAAGGCGAGCTGGGGAGCGCTTAGCCCCGACTGCTGCTCAGAGATCGACTCAGAAGAGGAAGAGCAGCCTGGGTATCTCCCCGCCCCGTCTCAGTGGAGGGGGTGCGTGGGGCATGACCATACCACAGGGAGCCAGGCCAGGCCGGCAGGGAGGAAACCAAAGCCTGAGCAGGGGACAGCAGCCAGCTGGGGACCGCCTCACCACTTCCTGCCCCTTCCTTGCCTAGCCCCATCTGGCAGAGCCCAAGTTGTCCATCTGGGTCGGTTCCAGCTGTGGGTGTGCCCCCCTGCTGCATTGCCCCACTTTCTCCAGGGCCCTGCATGCTCAGCAGGTCCCAGCAGGCTCTGCGGACCCCCATGTCATGCTTGAGCCAGTCGGCTCAAGGCCGACTCCCCCACCCACCTTATCTGTTTCCTTCCCCGAGCCAGGCTGTTCCTGGCAACCCCTGCTGCACCCTCCTCTGCAGAAGCCGTTCCCAGCTACCTTTGCCTTTAAAATAGAGTCCAAGTGAATCCCAGCCACACTGGGCCCCACCAAGCTTTTTCTCCTTCAGGAAACCTGATGCCTGCCAGCCTCAGTGAGTCACAGGGGATCCATGCAGAAGGGCCATCCTGCCAGGGAGCCTGTCCAAGGCCTCCTGGCTGGCAGGGAGGGTCAGCCCTTGTGGGCCAATCCTGTCCCAGGCCTATCCTGTGCTTCTAGTCCCACACAGTCACCTGCTGTGTCTTTCTGCCCTAAAGCCCTCTTGCCTCAGGGTAACAACCTGCCAATACCTTCCTAAGACCGAAGCCCTCCCCACACCGTAGGCTCTGTGGTCTAGACAGGCTGACTCCTGCCCCTTCCAGGCCTGTGAGATGGACACTGAGCCAAGGCTGACTCAAGATGGTATGGTGAGACACAGTTCTGGAAACTTCCTTAGAACTTTGGGACAGGACTCCTAAGGTGTGGAGATCACTGGTGTGAGCAGGAAAAAAAAAAAAGAACTTTGGGATGGGAAACTCAGAGTGAGGAGGGGGACTACCATGGGCCACGCTGAGGAGGACGGAGCCCACGCAGGGTCATACTGAGAGGAGAGGCCGCACCTGAGGACTGTGTCTCATGGGCCCCCCAGGCCACCCTCCTCACCCCGCCTGGAGCACCCCCGGCCACTCTCCTCACCCCGCCTGGAGCACCCCCAGCCACCCTCCTCACCCCGCCTGGAGCCCCCAGCCACCCAGCTCGCCCCACCTGGACTCCCTCCCCCAACAAGCTTTCCCAGTTGTGCCTAATGGCCACTTCCTCTTTTGGCTCGGGCAGGTTTGCAGTGGTTTTTGGGCAGAAGTGGCAAAGCCCAGACTGACCAGAGGCACAGACAGGAGCTGGAGCTGCGGGGGTCTGGCCACGTGGCTCTGCCCACGTGGCTCTGCCCTTGCCCCTGGTCCTTGCTTGCTGCCCCAAGCCCAGCATCAGCCTGAGGCTCAGCGTCTGCCTGGCTCTCCCAGAATCCCTCCTTCCCTGATCATTGGCCCGCCCCTGGAAATCTGATATGCCCCAGCTAGGGCCTCTGTGAGCTCCAGGGCAGGGGTCAGGGCTCAGGCTGGGTCCCTGCTTTAGACCAAGGTGTGACAGTCTTCTTGGGGCATGATGGAGGAGTGCCTCCTAGATGCATGGACACAGAGATGCAGTGCCAGGGAGTGACGGTGGCTGCATGCTCTGGCTCTCTCTCCCCACTCAGCCTCCCTCCCTGGAACCTGCCCTAACTGCAGGCCCTCTGCTCTGCCTCGTGGGGCCTACCTGAAGGGTGGGATGCAGGCCACCATGCAGGGGTTGACATTGGTGCCAGTGGGCTGTGCCCAGTGTGTCTGTGTGCACCATACATACAGATCTGCATGCTTCTTGGTCGCCTGTCACACATCCATGTGTTTGTGCGTGTTGGCATCCACGTGTCTTTGCATGAGTCCAGGCCCTCCTGTCTGCTGAGTTCTCATTTCCTACAAGGCCTGAATGTCCTCCCATCGGAGTTCATCTCCTCAGCCCGCAGCAGGAAGCCAAAGCCTGACATCAGCAGCTTCTGAGGAAGTTCCTGGGCAGATGTGCAGGGCAGGAACTTGGGTCTTGGCCCCGGGAGCACTCCCCGGGTCTCTTGGTCCCCACCTCCCTCCCTCTGAGCCCACCCAGGCTGTCAGGGCCCTGTCTAGGCTCAAGCCAGCTCAAACTGACAGAAGGGCCAGCTAAGCCCCCACCCTGGCTCAGTCCACCCAGCCACCGTCCTCCCATCTAGCTCTGGAGGCACCAGCATCAGGATGGAAGTGAAAGCTCCTCCCTGAGCCTCCACAGAGCCCTGACGAGCCTTTGATGCCCACTCACCAGGACCTCTGGGAGGCAGAAAGACCTGCATAACCACTGCACAGAAAATAAATCAGAACTTCCGTGCAGTGGATCATAAGCAGCGCACAACTAGGACCCTGAGATTGAAAAACAAAATTTATTTAGAAATTATTTTAGGCCGGGCACGGTGGCTCACGCCTATAATCCTAGCACTTTGGGAGGCCGAGGTGGGTGAATCACCTGAGGTCAGGAGTTCAAGACCAGCCTGGCCTCCCAAAGTGCTGGGACTACGGGCGTGAGCCACCACGCCTGGCCAATTTTTTGTATTTTGAGTAGAGACAGGGTTTCACCATGTTCCCCAGGATGGTCTTGAACTCCTGGCTCAAGTGATCTGCCCGCCTTGGCCTCCCAAAGTGCTGGGATTACAGGCATGAGCCACCGTGCCTGGCAAACATTACCAATTTATACAAAGAAGCCAGCTGGGATTTCGGTAGGAATTGTGTTAAATCTATATATTGATTTGGGGAGTAGTGCCACCTTAACACTGTTACCTCTTCTGTGCACATGAGATGTCTTTCCACTTATTTAGATATTCCTTAATTTTTTCAACCATGTTTTATGTTTTCAGAGTATAAGTTTTGCATTTCTTTTGTTACGTTTATTTCCAAATAATTCCATTCTTGCTGATGCTGTTGTAAATGGAATAATTTTAATTTCATTCTTAGATTATTCATTGCAAATGTATAAAAACACAACTGATTTTTATTTTCGTTTATTGTTTTATTTCTATTTATTCGTTTGAGATGGGGTCTCATTCTGTTGCTCAGGCTGGAGTGCAGTGGCATGATCTAGCTGTAACCTTGAACTCCTGGGCTTAAGACGTCCTCCTACCTTCACCTCCCAAAGAGCTGGGATTACAGGCATGAACCATCTTTCCTGGCCAAAAATATAACTGATATTTTTTTAGTTGATCTTATATCCTTTAAAGTTACAGATCTTGTTTTTTTAGTTCTAATAGTTTTTCAGTGGATTTCTTAGTATTTTCTATGTATGCCAGGTGCGGTGGTGCGTGCCTGTAGTCCCAGCTAACCAGGAGGCTGAAGTGGGAAGATCCCTTGAACCCAGGAGTTCTGGCCTGTAGTGCGCTATACCGATCGGGTGTCCGCACTAAGTTCAGCATCAATATGGTGACCTCCCAGGAGCAGGGAACCACCAGGTTGCCTAAGGAGGGGTGAACTGACCCAGGTCGGAAATGGAGCAGGTCAAAACTCACGTGCTGATCAGTAGTGGGATCGCGCCTGTGAAT
The DNA here is from genome assembly GCF_009761245.1 of Sapajus apella. Lineage (NCBI taxonomy): Eukaryota > Metazoa > Chordata > Mammalia > Primates > Cebidae > Sapajus > Sapajus apella. The sequence continues at coordinate 202,450 of NW_022437146.1, read as the reverse complement.
AGCCACTGCACTCCAGCCTGGGCAACATAGCGAGACCCCATCTCTAAATATATATGTGTATATATATATATGTGTGTATATATATATATGTGTGTGTGTGTGTATATATATATATGTGTGTATATATATATATATGTGTATATATATGTGTGTGTGTATATATATATATGTGTGTATATATATATATATATGTGTGTATATATATATATGTGTGTGTGTATATATATATGTGTGCATATATATATATATGCGTGTATATATATATATATATATAAAGTATTTTCTATATATAAGATCATGTTTGCTGGGCACGGTGGCTCACACCTATAATCCCAGCACTTTGGGAGGCTGAGGTGGGCAGATCACGAGGTCAGGAGTTCGAGACCAGTCTGGCCAACATAGTGAAATCCTATCTCTACTAAAAATATAAAAAAAAATTAGCCAGGCATGGTGGCTCAAGCCTGTAGTCCCAGCTATTTGGGAGACTGAGGGAGGAGAATCGCTTGAACCCGGGAGGTGGAAGTTGCAGTGACCCAAGACTATGCTACTGCGCTCCAGCCTGGATGACAGAGTGAGACTGTCTCAAGAAAAAAAAAAAAAAAAAAAAAAAAAAAGTGTTATCAGTGATTAGACATAGTTTTACTTCTTCCTGTCACATCTTTTCATTTTCTTGCGTAAGTGCCCTGCTAGCCCCTCCTGAAGTGACAAAACCGACAGCCTTATCTTGCTCCTGATCTCGATCTTAGGGGAAAGCCTTCAGTCTTTCTCCATTGAGTATGAAGTTTGCTGTGGATTTTTGTACACACCCCTTCTTGGGTTAAGGAGGTTCCCTTCTAGTCCTAGCTCCCTCACTGTCTTCATCATGAAAGCGTGTCTGATTTGGTTAAATGCTTTTTGTACATCTATTGAGATGATGATGTGGGGTTTTTTTCCCCTCGATTCTGTTATTATGTGTTACATTAATTAACTTTTAGATGTTAAACCAACTTTGCATTCCTGGTCTCATACTCAGTCATGGTGTGTAATCCTTTTTATATGTTGCTGGATTCAGGTTGTTAGTCTTTGTTGAGGATGATGAACATTTTTCTTTAAATATTTAAAAGAGGCCGGGTGCAGTGGCTCATGCCTGTAATCCCAACACTTTGGGAGGCCGAGGCGGGTGAATCACGAGGTCAGGAGCTCGAGACCAGTCTGGCAAACATGGTGAAACCCTGTCTCTACTAAAAATACAAAAAATTAGCCAGGTGTGGTGGCTTGCACCTCTAGGCCCAGCTACTCAGAAGGCTGAGGCAGGAGAATTGCTTGAACCCGAGAGGCAGAGGTTGCAGTGAGCCCCGAGATTGCACCACTGCACTCCAGCCTGGGCAACAGAGCAAGATTCAGTCTCAAAAAAAAAAGTCTTTAAAAGAAACCTTATGTCACCATCATTACAATAAAATCAATATTAGTTGTGATAGATAGAAAACAAAACAACCTAACTATTATAAATTCTGGCTGGATATTCTCATTTGCCCTGGGCTCAAAGCCTACAATTTTGTTGTTGTTGATGCTGTTAAAAACAGGGACTAGAAGGGACATTGATTTGTGCATCAATAAAGAAAGAATGAGTGTCATTTATTGAAACATATCAAACAAAAATATATAAACATTAACAAATAGGTAATGATACTTAAAACCTTTCAATCACCTATGGAGGCTGCTAATGGATAACTCAGCCTTCTGAAATTTGACAAATGAAAAGAAAGAAGTAAATGTTTACTGCTTTGCTTGTTGGAACTCTAGATCAAGATAACTAAAGAATAGATGTGGGAACATTTTTCTTTATAGATGAATTCTAGATAATACATGAAGAAGGAATGAAGAATTTTAACCTTGCCATTTTGCATCTTATGAGGACATCACAGGGCTGGACCCTGATCAGAACACCTCCTGCCACCCGCAGGTGAGGGGTGTAGGAGGTCTTTCTGAGGGAGAGGATATGCCATCACCCAGCTCTCCTCAACCACATGTTCCGTGCCTCCCCAGGGGATGCACAGAAGGTTCCGATCCACCCACCTCTCCAGGTCTTGCTGGAAGTCAGGTGTGACACAGGATGCCACAAGAAAGCACAGGCAACCCAGAATGAGGGTCTGTCACAGAGTAGACTTGGAGACAACAGTGACAGCAACTAAGTTGTTGTGCCAAGTGTCACTGTGCTGAGGGTGCTTCATCTAGGAAGGCATTTGACGCTTCCCTGCTGGACACACATCAGAGATGTTTTGCAGAAGGAGCAGCCGTCACTCAGAGTTGGGAGTTTTGTGCCCAAGGACACAGGGACGGGAACCCAGGGCTGAGGGACTTCAACTAACCTGGAAGTGCCATGAGAGCTGGGCTGTGTCTGCCACACACAGTGCTGCGTGCCCTTCGAACTTAGTCCATGCTCTGTGAATAAGTCCTATACCAGCAATGGCCCTCTTCCTCCTCCTCCTCTCCCAGTCCTTCCCTCCTCCTTCTCCCTTCCTCCTCCCTGGACCTCCTTCTTTGCCTCCAGGGTATCAACTGCTCCTCCTGCACAGCAAGGTCCCTGATGCACACCCAGCAGGGAGGTATAAGCTGCCTTGGTACCTGAAGCCCCTTAGCACAGCAACACTTAGCACAAGACTTGGTTTAAAGCTAACGTCATCAAAACAGCATGGTATTGACAAAACTAGACAGACCAGTGGAACAGAATAAAGTCCAGAAACAAACTCACACATATATGGACAACCAATTCTGATAAGCAAAATACACTGGTGGAGAAAGGCCAGCCTTTTCAACAAGTGGTGCTGGGATAACGACATCCGTATGCAAAAACCAAACTGGAATCCAGACCTCACACACACGCAGAATTACCCCAAACACATCACAGCCCAAAATGGAAAGGCGAAAACTATAAAGAAGAAACACAGGAGAAAGTCTATATGTCCTTGGGGTAGGATTTCTTAGGCAGAGCACCAGTGATCTGTAAGATAAAAAATAAACTGGACTTCATCAGAAATCTCCTCTGTGACAGGTTTAAAACGGTTTTTGCTCCTCAAATGATACTGTTAAGAGAATGAAGCCTGGGCATGATGACTCACACCTGCAATCCCAGCACTTTGGGAGGCTGAGGTGGGTGGATCACCTGAGGTCAGGAGTTCAAGACCAGCCTGACCAACATGGAGAAACCTCATCTCTACTAAATAAACAAAATGAGCCATTTGGTGGCACATGCCTGTAATCCCAGATACTCGGGAGGCTGAGTCCAGAGAATTCCTTGAACCCTGCAGAAGTTGCAGTGAGCCAAAATCGCACCAAGAAGTGAAACTCCATCTCAAAAACAACAACAAAAAACGGTGGCTCACGTCTGTAATCCCAGCACTTTGGGAGGCCGAGGTGGGCAGATCATGAGGTCAAGAGATCGAGACCATCCTGGCCAATGTGGTGAAACCCCGTCTCTACTAAAAATACAAAAATTAGCCAGGCATGTTGGCAGACACCTGTAGTCCCAGCTACGCTAGGAGGCTGAGGCAGGAGAATCACTTCAACCTGGGAGGCAGAGGTTGCAGTGAGCCGAGATCAAGCCACTGCACTCCAGCCTTGTGGCAGAGTGAGACTCTGTCTCAAAAAAAAAAAAAAGAGATAATGAAAAGATAAACTATAGACTTGGAGAAAATATTTGTGAATCATATATATGATTTAAAAAAAAAAAAAAAAAAACACTGGCTGGGCATGGTGTTGCACACCTGTAATCCTAGCACTTTGGGAGGCCAAGGCAGGTGGATCAGGAGGTCAGGAGATGGAGATCACCTGGTCAACATGGTGAAACCCTGTCTCTACTATGATTTTATTTTCTTTTTTCCACAATGTAAGCATTAACATGATTCCAAAGGTTTGGTCAGAGCACTGTGCTCCACCCACTCCTCCTGTCCTGCCATTCCATTCCCACCTATACTTCCAGAGTTATTCATCTCTTCAGTTTCTGCTTTGTCTTTCCTGTGCTTCTTGGTTTTGTTTTTGTTTTTGAGACGGAGTGTCACTCTGTCACCCAGGCTGGAGTGCAGTGGCACAATCTCAGTGACTGTAGCCTCGGCCTCCTGGGTTCAAGCAATTCTCCTGGCTCAGCCTCCCAAGTAGCTGGGATTACAGGAACCTGCCATCATGCCTGGCTAATTTTTGTATTTTTAGTACAGACAGGGTTTCACCATGTTGGCCAGGCTGGTCTCGAACTTCTGACCTCAGGTGATCCACCCACCTCAGCCCCCCAAAATGCTGGGATTACAGGTGTGAGCCACCATGCCCGGCCTTTCCTGTGCTGCTTTTTGCATAAATGAACAGACACATGTAACTTTTCCTATTTCCTCTTCTTTCTTACACAAAAGGAATTAATAGCATACTAGAGACATTATTTTGCATTTTGTTTTCTTTGTCCAACAAGATATCTTGGATGTCACACCATAGCAGTTCATAGAGATCTTCCTCATTCTTCCTTGTAGCAGTGGAGTACCCCACTGGGGGGAATGTATCATAGTTTATTCAGTGATTCTGCTGTATGGGCCTTTAGAGTTGTTCCAATATTTTGTAATTACCACAAAGCGTCAATGAATACTTGAGCTTTTTTTGTTTGTTTGTTTGAGATGGAGTCTCGCTCTGTCACCAGGCTGGAGTGCAATGGTGGGATCTCGGCTCACTGCAACCTCTGCCTCCTGGGTTCAAGCAATTCTCATGCCTCAGTCTCCTGAGTAGCTGGGACTACAGGTGCGCACCACCATGCCCAGCTAATTTTTGTGTTTTCAATAGAGACGGGTTTCCCCGTGTTGGCCAGGCTGCTTTGGAACTCCTGACCTCAAATGGTCCACACATCTTGGCCTCTCAAAGTGCTGGGATTACAGGCATGAGCCACCGAGCCCAGCCCTCCTGCAGAACATATTTGGCTGACAGGTATCAGGGCCATCACAGAGTACAGCTGAGCCTTAAACACTGTGGAGGTTGGGGCGCTGACCCCTGCACAGCTGAAAGTCCACTACAACTTTTGCCCTCTCTAAAACTTAACTACCAATAGCCTACTGTTGACAGAAAGCCTTACAGATAACATAAACAGTCCATGAACCCTATTTTGTATGTTTAGTGTGCTATTACAGTTATACTGTGTTCTTTTTTTTTTTTTTGGGACAGAGTTTCGCTCTTGTTACCCAGGCTGGGGTGCAATGGCGCGATCTCGGCTCACTGCAACCTCCGCCTCCTGGGTTCAGGCAATTCTCCTGCCTCAGCCTCCTGAGTAGCTGGGATTACAGGCATGCACCACCATGCCCAGCTAATTTTTTTTTTTATTTTTAGTAGAGACGGGGTTTCACCGTGTTGGCCAGGATGGTCTCGATCTCTTGACCTCGTGATCCACCTGCCTCGGCCTCCCAAAGTGCTGGGATTACAGGCTTGAGCCACCGCGCCCAGCCCATACTGTGTTCTTACAATAAAGTAAGCTAGCGAAAAGAAAATGTTAAGAAAATCATAGGCCGGGCGCGGTGGCTCAAGCCTGTAATCCCAGCACTTTGGGAGGCCGAGGCGGGTGGATCACGAGGTCAAGAGATCAAGACCATCCTGGTCAACATGGTGAAACCCCGTCTCTACCAAAAATACAAAAAATTAGCTGGGCATGGTGGTGCGTGCCTGTAATCCCAGCTACTCAGGAGGCTGAGGCAGGAGAATTGCCTGAACCCAGGGGGCGGAGGTTGCGGTGAGCCGAGATCGCGCCATTGCACTCCCGCCTGCGTAAAAAGAGCGAAACTCCGTCTCAAAGAAAAAACTTATGGCATCGAAAAAAAAGAAAATCATAAAATACATTTATAGTACTGTACCATATCGATGCCATAAGTTTATGCCATCCATTTACAAGATGAATTGTCTGTGTGAAAGGGCACAGCCGCAGCTGCAGACCTCAATCTACAATACACATCAAGCAACTTAAATTTTTTTTTTTTACTGTCATGACTTTTCTCTGCTTCTTGGGAGCACTTCTAGCATAACTAATGGCACTTTGTATAGGTCCTGTGGTGTTATTCAAGATTTATAGTACTGCACCAAACATGATGAAAAAAAACAGCATAACTGAGAGAGATCCCTTTTTTTTTTTTTTGGAAATGAATTCTTGTCGTCCAGGCAGGCTGCAGTGCAATGGCGAGATCTCGGCTCGCAGCAACCTCTCTGCCTGCAGGTTCAAATGATTCTCTTGCCTCAGCTTCTTGAGTAGCTGGGATCACAGGTGTGGGCTACCAGGCACAGCTAATTTTTTTTTTTTTTTTTTTTTGAGGTGGAGTCTCACTCTGTTGCCCAGGCTGGAGGGCAGTTGTGCAATCTTGGCTCACTGCAACCCCCGCTTCCCAGGTTCAAGTGATTCTCCTGCCTCAGCCTCTGAAGTAGCTGGGATAACAGGTGTGTGCCACCATGTCTGGCTAGGTTTTTGTATTTTTAGTAGAAACAGGGTTTCACCATGTTGGCCAGGCTGGTCTTGAACTTCTGACTTCAAGTGATCTGCTCCAAGTGCTGGGATTACAAGCGTGAGCTACTGCGCCCAGCCAAGAGATCCCTTTTTTACTGGAAGGACAAACTGCTCCCTTGGAGCTGATGAGAAGCATGGAGCTTTAAGTGGATCCTTGAAACTCTTGAGCTCACTGTAGTAACTACGGGAGATGGCTGTGAAATTGGTAGAGCAGTACAGTATGTCCTACAGTTAATTGTATGCAGTTATACGTTTTTTTTTAAGCAATTTTAATCCAGTTAATGGTAAGCAAAGTGCAATGCCATGAAAAGCCCTGTATTTTGCATGTTTAAACTGTTTTTCATTCTTTGCTTGTCAGGTTTTCAAGATGGGACCCGTTCCTGAATCTTCTTTCTAGTGGTAGAAAATGGTATATATTGGCCGGGCGTCGTGGCTCACGCCTGTAATCCCAGCACTTTGGGAGGCCAAGGCAGGTGGATCACCTGAGGTCAGGAGTTTGAGACCAGCCTGGCAAACATAGCGAAACCCCATCTCTACTAAAAATACAAAAATTAGCCAGGTATGGTGGCACGCACCTATAGTCCCAACTATTTGGGAGGCTGAGGCAGGAGAATCATTTGAACCCGAGAGGCAGAGGTTGCTGTGAGCCAAGATCGCACCACTGCACTCCAGCCTGTGTGACAGAGCAAGACTCCATCTCAAAAAAAAAAAAAAAAAAAAAAAGAAAATGGCACATATTGTTCTGGGGTGGCACTCACGCTGAACTTATGGTTTGTCCAAAGAATCTGTGAGCAGGAGGTGGTTTTGTTGTTGGAGGATCATCAGTCTGACAGTGAAGCAAAGGATGCCATTTGGGAGGCACCATGCTTCCAGCCACATCTCGGAATGTGTTTTTCTCATTCATTACGGTATATATGATCCATCAGTGACAGCCAAAAATTGTGTGTTGTTTTCATAATATTTGTTTCCATATTTTTTCCCCCACTAATGTGCCAACCCTCACATCATTTGCCCTGAAAAAAAATCGTAACTAGCTTGGAGGCGGCTGTAGCTGCTGACTTGCTGCAGCCTGTGCTTCAGGACCTGCAGTCACTCCGTCTCATCTTTCAGGCTGCAGCTATATTTATACTGCACCTTTACATTTCTCTTAACTACAAATGGTGCCATGTAGTGTGTGTTTGAATATATGTTTTGAACAAAAAAAAATTTTTTTTTGTTTTTTTGAGACAGAGTCTTGCTCTTGTCACCCAGGCTAGAGTGCAATGGCATGATCTCTGCTCACTGCACCTCTGCTTCCCGGGTTCAAGGGATTCTCCTGCCTCAGCCTCCCAAGTAGCTGGGATTACAGGCGCCTGCCACCATTCCCAGCCAATTTTTGTGCTTTTGGTAGAGATGGGGTTTTGCCACATTGGCTAGGCTGGTCTCAAACTCCTAACCTTATGATCCACCTGCTTCGGCCTCCCAAAATGCTGGGATTACAGGTGTGAGCCATTGCGCTGGCAACAAAAATTTTTCTGAGACAGAGTCTTGCTATGTTGCCCAGGCAGGAGCATAGTGGTGTGATCTTGGTTTACTGCAGCCTCAAACTCCTGGGCTCAAGCGATTCTCCTATCTCAGCCTCCCATGTAGCTAGGACTACAGGCATGGGCCACCATATCCAGCTAATTAAAGAAAAATTTATTTTTGAGACAGAGTCATGCTGTGTCACCCAGGCTGGAGTACAGTGGCACAATCTCAGCTCGCTGCAACCTCTGCCTCCTGGGTTCAAGCAATTCTCCTGCCTCAGCCTCCTGAGTAGGTAGGACTAGAGGTGCACGCCACCACACCCCAGCTAATTTTTTTTTTTTTTTTTTTTGAGACAGAGTCTCACTTTGTTGCCCAGGCTGGAGTGCTGTGGCGCGATCTTGGCTCACTGCAACCTCTGCCTCTCGGGTTCAAGCAGTTCTCTGCCTCAGCCTCCCAAGTAGCTGGGACTACAGGCACGCACCACCATGCCTGGCTAATTTTTGTATTTTTAGTAGAGATGGGGTTTCACCATATTAGCCAGACTGGTCTCAAACTCCTGGCCTCGTGATCCACATGCCTCCACCTCCCAAAGTGCTGGGATTACAGGTGTCAGCCACCACACCTGGCCTGCTTTCTCTTTTTTTTTTTTTTTTTGAGACAGAGTCTAGTCTCACTCTTGTCACCCAGGCTGGAATGCAATGGTGTGATCTCGGCTCACTACAACCTCAGCCTCCTGGGTTCAGGCAATTCTCCTGCCTCAGCCTTCTGAGTAACTGGGATTACAGGCGCCTGCCACCACGCCCAGCTAATTTTTGTATTTTTATTAGAGATGGGGTTGCACCATATTGGCCAGGCTGTTTGCAAACTCCTGACCTCGGATGATCCACCTGCCTTGGCCTCCCAAAGTGCTGGGATTACAGGCGCCCACCACCATGCCTGGATTTTTTTTTTTTTTTTTTTGTATTTTTAGTAGAGATGGGGTTTCACCATATTGGCCAGGCTGGTCTCGAACTCCTGACCTCATGATCCACCCACCTCAGCCTCCCAAAGTTCTGGGACTACGGATGTAAGGCACTGCACCTGGCCCACATTTTCTAGAGTATCGATCCAGATGTCTGCATCCCCGTGTCAGGGTCCCACATTCCTAACTAGGACAATGACTTTAGTATGGCAGACTTGGCAAAGTTGAAAGTTCAACCCTTTTGGAGCTCTGATGCCTTAATAACAATCCTGTGCCTGATCCCCTCAGCTTTGGCCACCCTTTTGCCTGGCTGCCAAGGAGGCCTCTAATGGATCTCACATTGTGCCTTTTCTGGTGATTAATCATGGTCAGCTTTTTATTGCCTTTCTCCAAGGTATCACCGATAGCCCCAGCAACATCTCTTTCAAGGTCACAGTCACTCCTCCACTTACACTTCCCAAAGGCCCAGGGTACTCTGTTCCTCCCCAGTGTCCTGCCCTGGTGTCGCCAAGGTGCACGTTTAACAGCCGTCCCACTTGCCACTGGTCATCACGGCCAGCAGCCAGCAGCCAGCCAGCTTAAGGTCGGCTTCCAGAGACCACTCCCTGCACCAACTCTCTCGAGCCAGGTGCCCCAAAGCAAACTTTGAAAGGCATCAGCACCACCTATAAGTGGGCAAGGGCCGCTGGATTGGGCCGGCGAGAGACGGAACTGAGACACAGATGCAGCATAGGCCTCAGCCAACAGCAAGGGTGTGATGGAGCTGGGACGGCTTTTTGGAGATGTCCCAAATTAAGGCAAGGGAGTTGGGTCTCCATACTCCCATATTGACAAGTCTCCAGACATGGGCTGCCCCTAGAGGAAGGCATAACCTTGGGCAGCTCCCTTCCACTGAACACAATTCCCAGAAAGTCAGCTGTGGGCTGGCAGCAGCTGCTAACAGTGAGTGTCCAACGCTCCTGGAAAAGGGTCTCCAATCCCGAAAGGTATCTTGGTGTATCCCAGCTTCTGTGACTGTCCACTCAGTGTGGTCCAATCTCCCTGCTTTGGGATAGGCAGAGAGTTCCCCTACCTGGTTAGCAGTGGCAGACTTGGGTTTAGACTCACCTTGTTCTCCTGCTCTAATGTTCCTATAATACCATAGGGTTACTAAGAAGTGAACCCTGGGAGGAGAATCCAGAATCAATCGGATAGAGTAAGTTAAATGCAAGGAATGACAGACAGCTGCAAAGTTTAAGGAAAGTCCCTGTTACTGCACAAGCAAGAATGAAAAAGAAGCCACAGATTTATCTTTTTAATTTTTTAAGGGACAGAGTTGGCTGGCTGATGCCTGTATTCCCAACACTTTGGGAGACTGAGGCGGGAGGCTCATGTGAGCCCAGTATTTTGAGACCAGCCTGGGCAACATAGTAAGACCTAGTCTCTACAAAAAATAAAAAAAAATTAGCTACTGGGGAGGCTGAGGTGGGAGGAGTGCTTGAGCCCAGGAGGTCCAGGCTGCAGTGAGCCATGATCACACCACTGCATTCCAGCCTGAGCAATTCATAGTGAGACCATCTCAAAAAAAAAAGACAGTGTTGCTATGTTGCCCAGGCTAGAGTACAGTGGCTGTTCACAGGTAAAATCATAGCTCACTGCAGCCTCAAACTCCTGGCTTCAAGCAATCGTCCCTCTTCAGTCTCCTGCATAGCTGGGAATACAAGCAAATGCCACCATGCCAAGCAAGATTTAATTTTTTTCATTTTTTAGACAGTGTCTCACTCTGTCACCTGGGCTGAAGTGTAGTGGTACCATCATGGTTTGCCGCAGCCTCGACCTCCCAGTCTCAAGCTAGCCTCCCACCTCAGCCTCCCTAGTAGCTGGGACTACAGGCATGTGTCACCACGCTTGTCTAATTTTTTGTAGAGATGGGGTCTCGCCATGTTGCCCTGCTAGTCTCAAAATGCTGGGCTCAAGCAATACTCCTGCTTTGGCCTTCCAAAGTGCTGGGACTACAGGCATGAGTCACCACGCCCAGCCAAGATTTAAATTTTTTACTACTTGGGGACTAGGACTTCCTTAGGCCTCTAGCTCTAGGCATAACGTAACATAAGTAGGTTGGATGGCAGTATCTATAGCTCTTGAAGATTCTGCATGTGGTTGGACTCTTGTCTTGCATTACACAAACTAATATTGTTATGAGTATAGAACCAGCCTAGAACTTTAACATTCATGATGAGAAATGGTATCAGTAGTAATAAATCCAAAAGCAGTCGGCAAGCATTTCTCTCTGCTACATAAAAGGTAGTTAGATCTTAACTTAGTAAGGATGCAAAATTCCAGTTTTTCTTCTTCAGTCTTGTAAAGTTCTGCTTTCCAGGCACAAGGAAAAGTGGAGGCCTCTGCATTGACCTCACATAGCAATCTAACATGGCCTGCTGCTCCTCATTACAGCCCATGTGGTCAGGGCTTGCTCAACGTTGCTTAAAGTGTGGAAATCTTGGATTTAGTCAGTTCTGCAGCCCTGCCCCAAGCAGGCAAGCTACTGCATTTGTTTGTTTTTGCAGCAGATGGCATCTAGTTCTTCATAATGTAGGTTACTCTTCCCAGAAGATTGACAGGCTGATGGATCCTTGAATTCTGCCCTTGTGATGCTGGTTTCTGTTTTGGGTGGGAGTCTGAAGTTCTCTCCCCCAACTTCCATGAAATGGTTTTCATGCACTAGCTAAATTCTGCAGCTCAGCTTACTGCAACCATGCAAAGAGCAAATTAACCCTGAAGCCTAAGTAAAGCCAATCTGAAGAGTGGCCAGGACATCAACTGCTTGAATGCAAAAGTGGGAAAGGTCCAGTAAAGAAAATTTGTCCCTACTCACCATCTCTTGTGCTGGCCAGGGCAGTGCCTGGAACACTTAAGTTCAGCCACTAGCTTTGGACCAAGTGTGCATCTTGGTCCTTCCTATCTTGCATAATAAATGCTTCAGTGAAAATGCAAAAAAAAAAAAAAAAAAAAAAAAAAAAAGGCCTGCAAACCTCACCAGAGGGCTACGGCACTCTGTGTCTTCAAGTAAACTTGAAAGGAAGTCTAGGCCATAGAGCTTGCAAATCTTAGGGACTCTTCATAATTATGGACCATGCTGACAATCTGCATGACAACGGAAATATTCAAACAAAACTGACCCAGGGCTTGAGCTTCAGCAAAAGTTAAAGAGTACTCAACCGGTTTGTCTAAGAAAAGGAAAAGCAAAATAAAAGAGAAAGAAATGTACATAATTTTGTTTGCTAGGGGGCATTATTTGTGATTCTTTGAATCTCTACTGTCCGCCAGTAATGCAATAATTTCTTGGAGAACAGTTTTTTTGTTTTTTTTTTGAGACGGAGTTTCGCTCTTGTTACCCAGGCTGGCGTGCAATGGCGCGATCTCGGCTCACCGCAACCTCCGCCTCCCGGGTTCAGGCAATTCTCCTGCCTCAACCTCCTGAGTAGCTGGGATTACAGGCACGCACCACCATGCCCAGCTAATTTTTTGTATTTTTAGTAGAGACGGGGTTTCACCATGTTGACCAGGATGGTCTTGATCTCTTGACCTCGTGATCCACCCGCCTCGGCCTCCCAAAGTGCTGGGATTACAGGCTTGAGCCACCGCGCCCGGCCTCTGAGAACAGTTTTAAAATCCAAATAAATGTGCCTAATTAGTCCAGCTTGACTATACAAATGGCATGATAGATTTACTTTAGAAAAATAAATAATTTTTGTAACTTGGAAAAAAAAAAATCTGTTGCATCTTTCAACAGATTTAGAGCCACATTGCCAGCTCCAGGCATCAGTTGGCTGGCCTGCAGGCAGCATCCAACTCCAGGGGCAAACAAGAGACCCCCGGAGCTTGTCCTCAACTTATCTTGGGCATCTTCTGGGGTTGGGCTGGGCAGGTGGGCAAGCTTTGCCCAGGCTGGCAGAGGTTTCACAATAGTGCAGGGCTGCACTGCAGGCTCCCTGCAGCTCACAGGCACCTGGACAATGGAAAGAGCCACTCTCTTACTCAATGCAGTGGCATATTGCTTGCTTTTAAATTTGTGGGTCTTTTTTTTTTTGGACAAAGTCTAGCTTTGTCACTTAGGCTGGAGTGCAGTGGCACGATCTCAGCTCACTGTAACTTCTACCTCTCAGGTTCAAGTGATTCTCCTGCCTCAGCCTCCCAAGCAGCTGGTACAACAGGTGCGTGCCACCACGCCCAGATTATTTTTGTATTTTTAGTAGAAATGGGGTTTTGCCATGTTGGCCAGGCTGGTCTTGAACTCTTGACCTCAGGTGATCCACCTGCCTCGGCCTCACAAAGTGCTGGGATTATAGGTGTGAGCCATGCACCTGGCCTGCTTTTAAATTTAACACGTGTGCAGGCATCTGACTTACTCCTCAGCACTCCTCCCTGTTAAAAGCACTTTTTTTTTTTTTTTTTTTTTGAGGCAGGGTTTCTGCTGCCCAGGCTGGAGCGCAGTGGCATGATCATGGCTCACTACAGCCTCAAACTCCTGGGTTGAAGTGATTCTCCCACCTCAGCCTCCTGAGTAGCTGGGACCACAGGTGTGTGCTACCATGCCTAACTATATATATATATATATATATATTTTTTTTTTTTTTTTTTTTTTAACAGAGACAGGGTTTATGTTGCCCAGGCTGGTCTCAGTGATCCTCCCACCTTGGCCTCCCAATGTGCTGTGATTAGGCTTCTGTTATGTGTCACTTTCTTAGAGACCACGTCGACAGTAGTCTGTGGCCCACCCCATCCTCTGCAGCCCCACTGCCCTCTATCTCATTATCCAGCTTTAGTTTCTCCCTAACACTTACCTCTCTGAGGTCATCTGGTTGACCTCTATGATGGCTCCTTCCCATGAGACCGTGAGCTCTGCAGTGCAGGGACCTTGCCTTCCTGTAACTGCTGCAATTTCTGTCAGATCTCCTGCCTCTAGGGCAATGCCTAGGTGCAGCAGGTACTCCCTAAACATTTGCTGAGTGAACTGTCCCTTACCTAGTCCTGCAAGCCTGGCTGGTGACTCAAACAGACTTGGGGTGGTGGCAGGCTGCAGGGACCTGAAACTGCCTGGCCCTTGCCACTACTGTGGCCTGGCTGTCCAGCATCTCCTTTGATTCTGAAAGTTATTGGGAACCTTAAAAATGGGCTGTGGGGAGATAATTCATAGGGTTATATTAGCCAGATTTCTTTTCTATTAGCTTGAAAGTTAACAGCCCCAACAGAACCATTATTCCAAATGACTATGCCTGAAACCTTCATAAATATTTTAAACAGCTGCATCCTATCTCATGGAGTGGAAATACCAGTTCATGTAACCAATCCCCTATGGCAGCAGTTTAGTGTCTCCTAATTTTCTGTGATTGTAAACAGCAGTTTTCTGCGACTGTAAAAACCACTACTGTACTTTTTTCTGTACCCAGAATCATTTTCGAGGATGGCTTCTCAGAGTTGCAACTACCAAGGCAGACACAGCATGAACATTTTGTTGTTTTGAGATGGAGTCTCGCTCTGTCACCCAGGCTGGAGTGCAATGGTATAATCTTGGCTCACTGCAACCTCCGCCTCCTGGGTTTAAGCAATTCTTCTGCCTCAGCTTCCTGAGTAGCTAGGACCACAGGTGCGTACCACCACATCCAGCTACTTTTTGTATTTTTAGTAGAGATGGGGTTTTACCACACTGGCCAGGCTGGTTTTGAACTCCTGACCTTGTGATCTGCCTGCCTCAGCCTCCCAAAATGCTGGGATTACAGGCATAAGCTGCTGCGTCCAGCCCACAGCACGAATATTTTAAGGAGATTGATAACTTCTGCAAAATTTCTTCCCACAAAAAAATCATACAGCAGCCAGCCTCTCATACTGCAGTCAGCATTGAGTCCTGCTAAGTGCCATGCATCTCACAGGCTGAGCCACTCACTTTTCTTCTCGGCTAAGTTCTTGGATCACGGGACATAACGTGCATTCTTAGCAAGCAAGACTTCAGTCTCTGGGGTTTTCCTCCCTTACTGTGCTTTCTATGGCAAGGCCACGAACACTGTTTCCTGTGTGTCACAGATGTCTTCCCCTTTTTATTAGCGTAATCTAGCTTTCTGAGTCTATTGTGGTATGTTTCCTTGCTGTGGACCCCTGAAGTCCGTTCTTCTCTGCCCTTTGAGTAACTCTGGCATCTCCCAGGCTGCCCTGTTCCCTGCTCCCAGCAAAGCAGAGCAGCAAGAGTTCTCAGGTGAGAGGCTCCACTCACCCTTTTGGTCCAGGCTCCATCTGGTCCCCTTTCACAGTGTGACATGGCAGAGGACACCATTCTTACAATAAAAAAGGGAAAACCAAGCTCTATGCCGAAGAGAAACTAAATAGGACATGGAGCAGACAGACTTCGGGGGCAAATCTATGGGTTCTACATGAAGCACGAGAAGCACCCAGCAGCTAAGACAGCACAGTCACCCGGTCCACCTCCCCTCCATCAGCTGCACAGACGCCTGAGTCCCAGGGGTCAGGCTGCGTTCTTGGGGTGATGCTTGCTCTAATGTATTATCTATCAGCAGATAACAGAAGCTCCTCTGAGGCTTTAACCAAACCAGCTCCCACCCAACAATCTCTAATAAGAAAGCAGCTAAATCTATGACTCAATAAGCATTTCTTTAAAAATAAAATAAAATAAAACAAGAAAAGCAAAGCATATGATGTTCGTTGTGGGGGGGAAAAAGCAAGAAGCTAAATTACAAAAGAAAACCAACCCCAAACTTCTGCCAGCAGATCCCAGGTGATGTCAAATACAAAGGCTGTGTCCATTCTAGCAAAATACTTTATTTTTATAATGATATAACAAAGAAAGTAAAGATTTCTTTTTGGTGTATACCAGAGTTAAGGGCAGTAGAAGAATATGGGGATTAATAGGACTTTTATGCACTTTTGATGACAATAAAAAGTTAACAATATCAACCGTTTTCCATAAAACTTATCATAGCTCCCCCAAAACACATATATAAAGGATCATAGTTTTAAAATCTATAAAAGTAAAAAATATACAGTTGGAAGCTCTAGCGCTTATTCCATCTTTCATATAAAATTGTAAACATTTATTTACACAAAGCAAATGTGTATAACAAAAGTCTGAGCACCCTTTTCTTCTGAGTTGTGGCTCCTGGAAGACGGGGCTGTGCACAGAAGCAAAGTCATCTCCTCCCCTGACTCCCAAAAACCAGATTCATAAATAAAGCCATGGGCAGCTCCCTGGGGGGACCCCAAGAATCACATTTTATTGCTATGACACTGCAGCAAGTGAGGAGCCCACTGTGTCGCTGGCCCCAGGACTAAGGCAGAGTGCAGGGCTGTCAAGCCCTGGGGGACAGGGGTGGGAGATGTGACAGCAGCCAGAGGGGGTCAGGAGAGGAACAAGGATCCATAACCAGCCTTCAGCTGATTTTTGGGAGAAAAGCCACTGAGGGAACCCTCTTCCCCTTCAGATTGGGGAACTCACTCAGAGGGTGGAATCTTCACTGGCTTTATGATTTACCACTTCTTTGAGAGCTAAACTGAATACATGGGAAAGGTAGGGAAGGTGTTTTAAGGAGAAATGGCCCACATACCACCTGGGGTGGCAAATGGCTCTTAGAGAAGATCTGAGGGTCCAGGTACCCCCAGTGAAAAAGGCACTGCTGGTGCAAAATAACTACCAATGTGTGTACAACCTCTTGTCCCCTCAACGTGACTCAGGCTGGTTGCGTGAATATTTTCCTTGGCTCAATTCTTCACATAGAATAGATACTCCTGAATGATCCATTTGGAGACTCCAGGGAAATAAAAATGGGGTTGCAGTTTCTCATAGAACACTTGGCATCTAAGCCACTTTCCAGCATTCTCTTTTCTTTCCACCATTCTGTGTAAAAGGGTCTCACCCTATGCTTACCACTTCACTTTCATTATGGGGAAGTGCTTCCTCCATCTTTGTTTTCCAACAACAGCTCACATGTCATATTCTATTTTGCAGACCCTCAGCTTAGTCAAGTCCACTTGAATCTTTAGAAAGGACGTCTTAGTGTTATAAAGCAATCTCTTTAAAAAGTGCAAGTCATCTGACATGGGAATGGCAGAAGTTGTCAAACAAAGTGGAGTTGCTTCCTGTGGGCCGGCCTGCGGCCTCCTTTCCCAAAACCTTTATGCTACGGTTCCCTTAGGAATTCTAAGACTCTTGCTTTCCCCCTCCAATGTAGCAAATAATTATTTTCCATTTAGGTTGCAGAGAGGAAGGAGAGGCACGGTGAAAGGAAAGACATTTGTGCACAACTACACAGTGACCACGCTCCCACCATGGGCAACATACATGTTCAGAGAAACTGCAGAAGGTAGGGAAGCATAACACTCCAGGACACCTGCATGTCTACCTTCCATGTGTAGCCTTGGGTCCTGCTGCCAGGACATGGGAGGAAGGGATTCCTGGGGGCTTGGGAGGGAGGAGGAGCTGCTAGGAAGACCCTAGCTGTGTCACCAGACCTGCTATCACACGCCTTCTGTCCCTTTTTGGCATACACAGTCAACAGCCTGCACTTACGGAAATAATTTTCCAGTGGCCTCCTTCTCCCCTGAAAGCTGACAAAGAGCAGAAACAAAAAAGGCTCTTAATCAAAAGGAAACCCTAGGTTTCCAATGCCACTTAATTGATTTAAACCATCACCTATCCTAATCTGTTTAAAAACCTGTAAAAAATTTTAAAAATCTTTTCTATGCTACAAATTGCAAATAATTCTGCTATATAAAGTTTCAACAAAGACTTGTCCCCAGCACTGGGGTAAGTGGAGAAATCTTGGATAAAAATCACTATGATGGCACAGAGTTTTAAAAGCATGATATTGTGGGTTTTCACTGTTGTTACTGTTGGTTTTTTGGTCATTTGGATAGAAAACCACCTTTAGAACCCTATCCTGCTGTCCCAACACCAGGTACTGATGCCAGCAGATGGGCTGGGGCCAGCCCGATGGACTGCAACTGCTGGCCTGAGGGCTGTGCAGCCACAGACCTTGCCCAGGGCCAGGCCTCACCTGGAGCTTGGACTCTACCTGCCCAGCTCCACAGGCCATGGGCTTTTGGTCCAAAGTAGTTGATCTGTCTTTGAATCTGAGAATAAAAATATAGGATGAATAAACACTAAAAACACTACAAATCCCTCCATTACTGAGAGCCTAACAGGTCGTCCAAATCATTCATCCACTCCTCTGAAGTCCTGTTCTTCAGCAGGGAGTCAATCAGGTCAGTGTGTCCAGCCACACTAGAGAGCCCACTGCCACCTGGCTGCCCGCTGTAGGCAAAAGGCAGCTCCTGGCCCGCAGTCCGCACAGGGTAGGCCTGGGTGCAGTGTAGCCCCGCTCGGCTGCCCATCTGTGAGGTGGGGCTCTGGCTAAAAGCCCCTAGCTCAGGCCCTGCTGGGCTCAGGCCAGGCAAGCCCTGCTGAGGAGCTGCTGGGGGTGGTGCTGGGGCAGGGGCGCTGGTCCTCTGCTGTGCACTGACTGGGGGCAGCAAGGACCCCACCGCAGCTGCTGAGCTCATGGGAGCCATGGGCCTGTTGGGCATTGCCTGGGAGAATTGCGGGCTGGATATTTTCAGGTGGGGCTGCTGCATGTGGAAACTGGAGGCTGCAGTAAAGGGACTCACGTTGCTGTTCCCTGGGGTCTGGCCACTCAGGTTCGGCATTCCCTGATGCTGCCAGGAGGAATTTTGGCCTCCCATGGCTGGTGACACCCTTGGGACCGGTGGCTTGGTTAAACCAGAGTTCAGGGTCCCCTTATTGTGCTGCTGGGAGAGGCCAGAGGTTCCCAGAGAGTTCTGCCCATAGGCAGCAGAGACGGAGGTGTTCTGGCCCACGCTGGTCTGCCGTGGAATGTGGGCATGTCCATTGGTGGCCTGTGGCGTGGGCTGGGCAACTATCTGGGTTATGCCAGAAGCCATGCCATAGAGACTGCTCTGAGGCATGTTTTGGGAGCCAGTGAACTGAGCCACACCCCGGTCCTGTTGGCCCGAGTTTGAGGGGAGAGAGGAAACTGAAGCATGTCCAGGGCCCATTGGCATCAGATTTCCAGCCTGAGGGAACACTCGAGGACAGCTGGAGTTGGACGGACCCAAGTTGTTCATGCCGGGCACGGCAGCAGAGGACCCTACAAGACAGAGAAGAGTCTGGCAGTCAAGACTCGACCACCACTGGGTCCCTCTGAGACCCGAGTTGCAGCACTAGAAGTCTCACGGTCACAGCACACTGGGAAGAGGGCCCCAGGGGCAGCAGGGGCAGAAAGCCTCTCATGGAATGGAGGCCTGGTCTCTGAAACAATGATAGGGTTCAGAAAGGCACAGAGGAAGGGCAAATCCCCAGGGGCGGGAAAGCCAGTATACTGCTTCATTTAACTTTCAAGCACCCACGACATTTCTGCTCTGTGGGGGCCCTGTGGTAGGCACTGGGGACTCTGAGGTGGACCCAACACCAGATCTGCCTCTGGGAGGCAAAGTTAGTACAGGGCACGATGTGGCCTGATGGGGCACACCTAGCCAGCAGGCTGCAGGGTACAGGCCAGAAGCCCTGGCATCTGAGAAGCCTTGGGGAAGGATTCAGAGAGATGGTGATGAATCCACTGGGTTTAAAGGTGCAGAAGTTTAGCAATTTAACAGTTTGGGGAAAAGAGCATTCTAGGCAAGAGTGTGCAAAGGCAGAGTCAGAAAAAGGCATCTATGTGGGGAACTTTCAGAGACAGGCCATGGCCAGGGTATGGAGACAGTGGCCAGGTGGTTTACAGACAAAATGGAAGAGCTGGTCCTGGCCAGATAGGGAAGAGCTGTGGATGCTGTGTGAAGAACAGGGTTGTAAGGCTTAACAATGGCTAACTGAGAGTGCTATTGAGACCATGCTGGGGAGAGGCTTTTCAGTCATGGAGATGAGGGAGGGCAGACCATGTGGGAATAGGGGATAGAGGCACAGGACTGTGTGACAACATCTCACCAGACAATATAACATCTTATGGCAAACTGTTTATACCATGAAATGACAAGATGGCCAAGGGAGGAGTTGCCACAGGAAATTACCAGATCTTCACTGAGTACCCACTCTGTGGCAAGTGCTGTGCTGGAGAGACAGCAAAGGATGAGACACAAAGTGCCCTCGTGCTCAGGGAACTGCTGTCTAGGCCTCCTGGCTTAAGCAGTGGACACATAGCAACACCATTAATTGAAATAGGTTTTGTGGGTAGGAGAGTCATTGATCAGGGACGGGCCACAACTCAGTACTTTGTTCTTCCTCCTCTCTACCAGTAACTACATAATAAAAATAGGGGCCAGGCCAGTGGCTCACGTCTGTAATCCCAGCACTTTGGGAGGCTGAGGCCGGTGGATCATGAGGTCAGATGTTCGAGACCAGCCTGGCCAACATAGCGAAAACCCTGTCTCTACTAACTAGCTGGGTGTGGTGGCAGGTATCTGTAATCCTAGTTACTCGGGAGGCTGAGGCAGGGGAATTGCTTGAACCTAGGAGGTGGAGGTTGCAATGAGTCGAGATTGTACCACTGCACTCCAGCCTGGGCTACAGAGCAAGACTCTGTCTCAACCAACAAAAACAAAAATTGGGGTGAGGAAAAGAGGAGAGCTGAAACAGTCTACTTCATTCCCATCAATAATCCACAAAATGTCAGATGGGTTTGAAGGCAGGAAACATGAGTCAGGCCCACGCTTCTGAGATGCCTACAGATTTCAACCGCAGGTAGCACAAACATAAACTTCACCTAGTCTCCTCTAGGACACACAGCTGTGGTCAGTCTCTCTGGGACCCTTTATAGCAAGGTCCCAAATAAGGAAAAACAGAGGTTTCTTTTTTTTTTTTTTTGAGACAGAGTCTCACTCTGTTGCCAGGCTGGAGCACAGTGGCGTGATCTTGGCTCACTGCAACCTCTGACTCCCTGATTCAAGCGATTCTCCTGTCTCAGGCCCGAGTAGCTGGGATTACAGGCACGCATCATCACGCCCAGCTAATTTTTGTATTTTTAGTAGAGATGGGGTTTAACCATATTGGCCAGGCTGGGCTCGAACTCCTGACCTTGTGATCTGCCCACCCCAGCCTCCCAAAGTGCTGGGATTACAGGCGTGATCCACCACGCCCAGCCCAGGAAAAACAGAGGTTTCTAAGATGTTCTCAGAGGAGCTAGAAGGTGGGGCAGACCAGAGCTTACTGTATCTATCCCCTGAAATCTCTGTGCATTTCTGGAGGGATGGCCTATGAAGTTCCCTGGCACATCTCAGAGGCGACAGCTGACTCAAGTGTGCTTCCTACCTTTTCCTGGCCAACTGTCTACTAGTGATGCTGCCCTCTGTGATTCTCAAGTAAGCAGGCAGGAGGAGAGAAAGAAGCAAAAGGCCACGCAAGTGCATTAAGTCCTTATCTGGAAGATAGGAGAGTCATTTTTTGAAGACACATAAGGCAGAAGCAAAGAACTTTCTTAAGAATTACAGAAGCCATTTCCTGTTGATAAGATGTCCTCCAACCAGAAATGATTTTGCTTCAGAAAACTGTACAGCCAGGGACCCAGCAAAGGTAGTTCTAGTGGTTTGCCTTTGTGCCCTCTTCTCCTGATGCCGTGGAATAACTAGAAAACCAGGCCTCTTAGGCAAACAGAGGTGTATATGATGAAGTCAATGCAAGCAGCTTGATGAAGTCAAGGCATAGAGCTGGGCAGACAGCAGGGATTCAACCAGCACCAGGCAGTGGCCTCCCCTGCCCCTGCTCCTCATGAAGACACCCCCTACCTGTGAACTGTCCAACCTGCTGTGGGAAGCTCCCTTGTGTCAGGTCTTGGTACTGGGGTGGTGGGCGGGTCAGATGGCGCTGAAACTGTTGCTTCTCCTAGAAAATGCCAAGAACAACAAAACAACAAAACCAACATGAAACAAAATCCAAAACAGAGTGAGGAAGGTCAGAGAAAAGTAACTTATGAAACAATCTAGGGAGCAAAGGCTTTTTTAAAAGGTAGGTATAACAGTTTTTAAAAAATGGAGGGCAAATCACATTTGAAAATGCAAATCACAGCCACAATGACATCCCTCTAGGATGGCCAGAATCAAAGTCAGATGATAACAAGTGGTTGGTGAGGATGTAGAGAAATCAGCACCCTCATACACTGACTGGTGGGAATGTAAAATGAGACAGCCTGTGGGAAAGTCTGACAGTTCTTCCAAAGGTTAAACATAAAAATTATCATGTGATCCAGCAATTCCACTCCCAGGTACCTACCCAAGAAAAATGAAAACAGATGTCTGTAAGAAAACTTGTACATGAATGTTCACAGCAGCATTACTCATAACAGCCCAAACAAGAAACCCAAATGTTTATCAACAGATGAATAAAATGTAGCATATCCATATAATGGAATATTATTTAATTACCAAAAGGAATGAATTGCTGTTACATAGTATATGATCCAATATGACATAACATAAATATAAACATAAATATAAAATGTCCAGAACAGACAAAGTTACAGAGACGGAAAGCAGACCAGTGACTGCCAGGAGCTGGAGAGGCTTGGTGGATGGGAGAATGGCTGCTCATAGATAAGGGATTTGTTTTGTGGGAATGAAAATGTTCGAAGATGGACTGTGGTAATGGCTGTAAAACTCTGTGATATATTAAAAATGACTGAATTGTTCACTTAAGTGGATGAAGTATATGTTGTTGGAATTACATTGCAATAAAGCTGCTTTTTTAAAAGACAGAACTAAGGCAATGATTGTCCTCCACGAATTTCACTCTCTAGAGCCAGTTCTTATGTCTTAAAAATGTAATTTAAGGCTGGGCGTGGTGGCTCACATCTGTAACCCAGCACTTTGGGAGGCTGAGATGGGTGGATCACTTGAGGTCAGGAGTTTAAGACCAGCCTGGGCAACATGGTGGAACGCCGTCTCTACTAAAAATACAAAAATTAGCTGGGCATGGTGGTGCATGCCTGTAATACCAGCTACTCGGGAGGCTGAGGCCGGAGAACTGCATGAACCTAGGAGGCAGAGGTTGCAGTGAGCCGGGATCGCACCACTGCACTCCAGCCTGGGTGACAGAGTGAGGCTCTGTCTTAAAAAAAACAACAAATTTCACTCAAAAGGATGTAATTTAAAATCTTGAGAACTCTCACTTGTAACCCTTTGTAGTGCTTGCACACTACACTTGGTAACCATGAGAGTGAACTGTGTGTCCCTCAGGGACAACTTCACTTCCCTCTTCATGTTCTGGCTTATAACAGGCTCTGTAGTGGCAGCAAAGCTGGCCCCATAGTGAACTGACAGACAGGTGGGCTCAGTGGCTTGAAAGCCGCCGACCAGAAACATGGGAAAATGTCCCTTCCACAAATAGTTTTAGCCCCAGAGTCTGCCTCCACTAAGTGACACAAAGGAGCTTCTGACATAGACTACCCCTATCTGAGAAATGCCACATTCCTGGAAAGAGGTTTTTAAAAGACAAAGCACTCTTAACGGGCATGCAAGTCAGTGCAAATCCACATGCACAAGCAGAAGGTGTGACTGCAGCAGTGACTCAGGGTGCAGGCAAAGGTGGGGAGCTGTGGTTTCCTTCTACCTTTCTTTTTACCTGTTCTGCCAGAAGGTGCTGTTGCCTTTGAAGGAACTGCTGTTGCTGTAAATGCTTTTGCTGCTGCTCCCTTTGCTTCTGCTGGTCCAAAAGCAACTGATGCTGCTTCATTACAGCAGCCTGCTGCTGGCTGCTGAGATAGGGGGAGCTGTTGTGGGAGCTGGCTACAGACACAGCAGGCGACTGGTTCCCAACACTGGCAGCCTGGGCTGGCACAGGGACACTGGAAGGGTTTTGCTCCTGTCAACACAGATAAGGGACTGTGAAGTCTCTAAGCTCGGATCAGACCAAATAAGCTTCACCTAGTGAGTTTCATTCAAGGTTCACTCTCTTGAAGCCAAGTCTCTGCTTCCCTTTTGACCTCCAACAACAACCATCCCACAGGGTTTGGGTACAGACCAAAAGTGATGACATCTGAGCATACAGGCACTGAGCAATGAACAATTACTACATGTGTTACTTTTGCTCCCAGTGATTCATCAGTGACAAAGGAATGGTCTTACATGAAGCATATATATATATATATAAGCTCTCATATTTGCACATGACAGTTCTAGGCAGCAATCAAGGCTTACAAATGCTCGCTTATCAGGACATCTGAGTGCAGAGGGGACCAACAGGGGAAGAATACTTTGAAGGGGTCTTTGATCAATGGAGACCACTCTGTCCCATGTGCGTAAACCTTGGATTTGGGGCTATCCTTGAATGTCCCGAAACAGTACATCTGTACAAGCATTTTACTGGGAAGAGACTGCTTAGCTTTTGTCAAATAGCCATCCTCTAAAAATACTGAGTATCATGAGAACTTTAACAGATATTCTCTGCCAATATAAAGACCAAAAGTGAGTCATGTCAAGGGCTACCACAATATTATCTTGTCATTACTGACATTTTGAAGAAAAGGGGAAAACTTAGAAAAGGCAAGCAATCATTATTTAAACGAGTTCAACTTGTTGAGCTCCTTTCTAGTTCTTATTCATTCTAAGATTCTGTAGTATAATTTCTTCACTGTAGTCACCAGAAGCTTAAGAGCTACTGAGAGTGCTTCGTAAAGTGCACAGGACTATCCAAATGATAAGTACCCTCACTACGCAGCTGAGTCTTTCTTCAGGCAGTATTTATCGGTGTGAGACATCTTACTGGCTGAAATAAGTGGCATTATCAATACTGGGAGATGCTTAAACTGCTTACAGTTTCTGGCTATTAGAAATAACTACGCTGCAATGGCACACATGTTAAGGGAAAAAATAAAAATAAAAAGAAATAACCACGCAATGAATATCTTGGATATAATCTTTTCTTTTATTTTGGATTATTTCTTTAGATCAATTTGTAGGGTGTATACTATGTTAATGCATATGAACACTTTACAGCTTGTGACAAATACTAATGTCAAACGACTTCCCAAAATCAGTGAGCTCATTTACACACTCTCATCAATACAGGAGTGCGTCTATTCCCTCATGATATTACCAGCACTGGGCTTTTTAATTTGTAAAAATTTAGCAGGTATTACAAATACACAAAGGTGTTCTCACTGCAGGCTTACCTGCAGTACTGGAAAACAGGAAACAACCCAAAGGGCCATTTTCTACCCCATGGAGCCATTTGATGCTACTAGGCTTTAGAACAATGATGAAGTAACACGGAGCTGAGCTGTGCTGAGAAGCATGTTCCTAAAATGTTATAAACCTACCAAAAAATTAGGAGATTTTGAACATGGAGATCTAAAAGGTGGTAAAAATAAAAAAGTTAAGCTTCTAAGAAGCAAATTAAATGTAATCTTTATCTGCAAAGCACTGCCACAAATTACTTAATTTAAATCCTATGGCATGAAAGAGACACTGGAATAAATGCAGGTGATTCCTCAATCCTTCGTGTAGACAAAAATCAAGTTATGCTAGGGAACTTATTTTATAAATTTCCACTCCCAAGAGAAGCAAAGGATGACAGCAACTATCCTCCCTCTTCCCACAACTACCTGGGACCCGACTAATAGCCAAGTAGCCAGTAACCTCACTGGTGTCTGCAGCAGAGGAAAGAAAGTGAAGGTTCATTCTTACCTGGCCAGATGGAACCAGTGATCGGAAAGTCACATTTCCTGGCTTTGGCTTCATCAGAAACAAGGAGTTCTGCTCGTGACTCAGATGGGACAGCTGCTGGGGAAGATAAGCCATCAGGGCTGGCTTGCTCTGGCCAGACCCCGGGCTGCCTTGCCCACAGTCTGCTTTGTAATGAGAAAGGGGTTTTGTATTGCCGTAGTCCAGCACGGGCCCTGGGTTATTCATGGAGTTCTGATTCAAGTTACTCGGTGGCTGGTGATTCAGCAGGCTCACATGGCTGGGCTGGAGGTAGGGGCCTCCGGGCCGAGGGGAACTCTTATTCACACTAGGCATCATGAGCAGTTTGGAGTTAGTGAAGTCTTGCTTGTAGCTAGAAGGGCTGGCAGGCTTCTCCATGGGGTAAGGGACATCTAAGGAACTGTGGGAGGGTCCCGTCTGCTGCCACGTGGACATCTGGCCTGGGGCTGCTGCGGGGGTGGCCTGCTGTGGGTTCTGGAGCATCTGCTCACGCTTCTGCTTGGCAGCGATCTGCTGGAGCTGGTGGGCAGAGGACAGCTCTGAGGCCCCTCCTGGACCCTGACTGGGCAATACCACACTTGTAAGGGCTCTTTGTGCGTTCTGGGCCTGGGCTGATGCCGGCATCAGGTTTGGACTGGGACTGTCCGCCCCAGGCTGACCAGAGGTGTGGAATAAGGTTTGGGAGCCCCCTAGGCTGGGGGAATCTGTGTTCACAGGGGCAGAGGAAGGCCCCAGAAAGGTCTGCCCTGCAGACCCGGCCCTCACTTGTGGAGAGCCTAACTGTTCTTGCTCAAAGGCTGCTGGAGAGAATTCTGTCTTAATATTAATGTCCTGTGCCAAGGGGGTTTGTGTGGCAGAACCAGAAGACTCTAAGTCCTTCTTCTCCTCAAAGTCCTCATTAAACAGGTCCTTCATGTCTTCATCGGGCACCGATCTGTTCAACTCCTCAATGAGCTCCTTCCACTCCTGCTCGTTAAGGTTGAGGTCTGGCATGAGGTTGCTTTGCGATATGGAGCCAACAGTCCCAGTGATCATGCAAGGCAGGTCGTCGACAGGCTCCTGCTTCAGTTCTTTATTCAGGCTCAGAGGAAATGACTCACTGGGGTTACTGCCTCCATTCAAGTGGAGGCTTGAGTCGGCCAGACACTTTTTGTTGAGAGAGTCTAGCCCCAGAGAATGCTTCCCACTAGACTGCAGGGGGTCTGCTCCGGAAGGCTTGTCAGGCTGACTGAGGGGGGAGGCTGGAGGCAGTCCATTGGAAGAGACGGCAACTCCCAGAGGAGTCTCCCGGCGAGTCTTCTTATGCCCAGGAAAGAGGTCCCCATAGCCATTCTGTTGATCACCATTCTGAGGGGAAGTTGTGCTATCAATATTTCTCTTCACTGTATCATGAAGATGCTAAAAAACATCGAAAAGTATGACTTAGATACATATGAATTTGCTCTGCTTATGACAGTAAAAAGCCCAGGGCTGATGTCCCTGCAATGCTCACCAGTGGATTCTGCTTGCACAGTTTACACTCCCACTTCTGGGGCCACACCTTCATTTTTCCTGACAGTCCTGTACCTGGCCAGTCAGAAGGGTCTAGCTCAGCTGTGGGAAAGTGACACATCACTGCCTGGGCTTTTGCAGTCCTCTTTCTGCAGGACACAGGCATGAGACTGCCCACAGCCATCTCCATTTGGAGGTTTGACCAAGAATAGAGCCAACAAAAAAAGGCCAGAGGGTACACATACATTTTTTAGGACAACATCAGAGCCCAGAATCTAGTCGTACCTGAGACCGCCCATCCCCCAGGGCTTTCTACTTATGCGAGTCAACAAACCCCTTTTTGTATTTAAGTTGGTTTAACTTGGGTTTCTGCTGCTGTCAACTGAAGGAGCCCTGAAGAGCACAGTCTCTCTCAGGTCTTGGTGGGTGCCGCCCACAGGCATCGCATCTCCACCTGGCTGTGCAGGCCAGGCCCATGACATTCTTGGGCCCACCTCTTTTCCCCAGGCCAGGCTGCTTCCTCACTTGCCCTGCAGGCTTCTGCCATTCTGCTATTGTCCCACCTTCTTCTCCATCAACTTCACTCCCCTGCTCCCACTCTCCACTCTCACAAACCTTACCACTTCTTTTTTTGTTTGTTTTAGACGGAGTCTTGCTCTGTCGCCCAGGCTACAGTGCAGTGGCATGATCTTGGCTCACTGCAACCTCCGCCTCCCGGGTTCAATCAATTCTCATGCCTCAGCCTCCCAAGTAGCTGGGATTACAGATGTGTACCACCACGCCTGGCTAATTTTTGGTAGGGAAGGGTTTCACCATGTTGGCCAGGCTGGTCATAAACTCCTAGCCTCACCGGATTCAGCCTCTCAAAATGCTGGGATTACAGGCTGAGCCACCATGCCCCTCACTACTTCTTATCAGGACTATTCGCTTGAACAGAATCATGTCTGGTCTGACACTGTGACTCTGCTTCCCATTTCCTCCTCAATGGATTAATGCCAGTGCACTTAATAAGACTCTGCCTTGTGCCAGAGACAAGTGCTGTGGGGAACATAAAGACAAACAAGGCAGCTTCTCCTCTCGTGAGCTTTCAGGACATGGGATATACATAGACATGGATATGGACTGAGAGCACCGTACAGTTAAGTACTCTGGGAGTTCAAGGGCAGCGATTTCATGATGAGAACAGGCCAGAAGGGATCGTAAGGGAACAGAAGGTGGAATCTTTCTACTACTTCCCCAGCTGCACGTGCTGCAGTCAGGACTCAACTCCACTGCCCAGAGGAGGTGCCTATGCTCAGCCTCTGAACACATGCTGCTCCTTTCCTGTGTTTACTTTATTACTGTTTTTGTCCTTTGTCCCCCACCCCTAGTACTATCTCTGCTTCCCACAAACCCTAAGCATCTACAGCATGTTATTAGAAAATGTTCCAAGTGACAGCCCTCATTATTATATATTTTTTGAGACATAGTCTCGCTCTGTTGCCCAGGTTGGAGTGCAGTGGCATGATCTCGGCTCACTGCAACGTCTGCCTCCTGGGTTCAAGCGATTCTTCTGCCTCGGCCTCCCGACTAGCTGGGACTACAGGCATGTGCCACCACACCCGGCTAATTTTTTGTATTTTTAGTGGAAACAGTGTTTCACCGTGTAAGCCAGGATGGTCTCAATCTCCTGACCTTGTGATCTGCCCACCTTGGCCTCCCAAAGTGCTGGGATTAAAGGTGTGAGCCACCACGCCCAGTCAACAGCCCTCATTATTATCTTTAGACAGGATTCAGAGGAGACAGGGAACCCCCTCTGTGCTAGCTTCTCTGGCTGCAGAAAAGGGCCACCTGGCTTTCCACATCAGCCATAGGAGCTCAGGTGAAGTATCCTGGTCTGGGTGTCCCACCTGGGGCAACTCCACAGGCCATCAGTTCTCAACAGCAGACTACCCACTAGATACCAGGGAGGACCATTTTCTCAACCTCTAAGCCCCAATTCTAATGTCTCTGTTCCTTCTTTTTCCCCACATCAAAATTTGCTTATTTCTTAACTGTTAAAGCTGACTACACGGTGCTCTATAAATCTAGCCAAGTCAGTATTTAAAAAAATCCATATATGGGTAACTAAGTCGGTCTGAAAAAAAAGAAAAATCACAGGAATGCCTGACAAATGGAACTGCAGGTCAGAGGTAAGCAACAATCCTAGGACTCAGGAACTCCACCCTACAGCTGCAGGACATTTACTTTACTTTCATGCAGGTTCTTCTGCTTTCTACTGCCACCTAGGGGTAGAAAGGAATCATGCACCTAAAATGGATCCTTTAAAAAATCTATTATTTTAAAAGTTTTCATTTGTGGAAGGTAAATTCATACTTATTTAAATGGTCAGAGGAAATAAAAATGAGTTGCTAAAATTTCCTTGATTTTCATCTTTTCTACCATTTTCTTTTGTTCCACAGTGCCAGGTCTGGGCTATCTGCAAACCTGGGAGCTCAGTTTTCCATTTTCCTTAGGGGAAAAAGAAAGATAGAAATCTAAAGGGTCAAGACACTTGATGAGTCAGCTGGTTGTCCCAGATTAGAAACAATCTTTCTTTGCCCTAACAATTATAAAAGCTACCACTCCCTCATTCAATATTAACATGCAAACAGCTACAGAGAAGTTCCAAAGTAACAACTTAATTTTGCAATATCTATTGCTTTTAACCAAAGGAAACACTGGGCCATTTTCTCAACTACTCACAAAATTTAACTGGAATAATGTAGGTGGAGATAGGAATGTGGAGTGTGGTGGTCCCTGCAGATTTTTAAGCCCTGAGCATTTGCAGGAGGGTCTGATACACAGGGCAAAGATAAGTAAGCCTTGGAGCCTAAACTCCAAGAATTACAATAAAGATGGGAAAACAGCCTGAACAGATTAAAAGTTATGTAAGAACAAACACAGAAGGTGCTATAAAGCAATACTAGACTGGCTGCCATTTATCAATACAGGAGCCTAATGCCAGCACATCTGGTACTTCTGGGTGCTCAGTGTAAGATGCCATGAACGGCATGGTAATCTCTGTGACCTGCATGTACACCCCAGAGGAGTTCCTGGAAGAAACGATCAAACTAACCTGAGATATTCTTCTATTGTTTCTTATTCCGGCCTCAACTGACAAGGCTGTTGGACTTTGTAACCAAGCTTGGCCAACCTCATGACTCTACACCCTAGGACCCACTCCCAGCTTGCAAACCTACGAACCCCTTCCAGCCCGCAAAAAAACCGCCAACTGTAACTTCTGTAACTTTCCACTGCCTACCCCAAACTTATAAAACTAACTCCTATCCCATTGCCCTCCACTGATGCCCTTTTCGGCCTCAGCCTGCCTGCACCCAGGTGAAGAAACAGCCATGTTGTTCACACAAAGCCTGTTTGGGGGTCTCTTCCTTCAGAGCGAGTGTTTTAACACTCAGCTCAAAGGTTCCTGTTGTAACTACTGAAGAGTTTCTGTGGTGTACAGGAAGACCCAGTCCTGGGAGATAATATAACCAGATGCTCGTGGTCGGCTGGAGAACCACGTGTGCTCAGCATTAAACCAAGATACTCTGCTGACCTAACTCCCATTCTAGCCTGTGCCAGCTCCCTCCCTGGGAGGCCACACTCCCCTGGTGCTATCCTCCGCTCTGGGAGAGGGGTTCCAGGCTACCACCACAGCTCTGAATCAAGCTGGAGCTGGCCATACTTTGTGGACTCCTAAACAGCATCCTGTTAGTCTCTCACCCACCATGTGCTAGCCTTATAGGAAGGATAATCCTTCACCTAGTCTCCTCTTCCTCCTTCTTCAGCTACCCATTGCTGCAATCCCAGCATGCTTGTGGCCAAACTCATCATAAAAATGACCACACTTAGATGCTTCCAACTCTGCGCTGAGACGCAGCTACTAAGGACAGGTGTGGTTCTCTCATCAGTGCTCCTTATGCACTGGCAGCCACGGCTGCTTCCTAGTCCTATTCATCAGGAAATTGGCTTTTCCTCCTGCCTCCTCTTTTTTACCTCTTCTGTCATCCTCCTGTCAGCCAGACTCT
This sequence comes from Sapajus apella, assembly GCF_009761245.1. Lineage (NCBI taxonomy): Eukaryota > Metazoa > Chordata > Mammalia > Primates > Cebidae > Sapajus > Sapajus apella. The sequence goes on along the minus strand of NW_022437146.1, from coordinate 171,261 downwards.
ACCAGTTCCCACCCCTTAGAGCCAGCACCCTTGATATATGGTAATATGGATTACATTCCTTGCCAATCTGGGAATTGATGGGATGTGGGGAAAAGGAAGGGAGGAGTTGAGAACTGCTTTCTCCAAGGTCAGCAATGATTTTCCTACTGTTACATGCAGGCCACATTTTCAGTCCTTCCCCTCCCTCTTATCATCTGTCACTTAATAATTCCATCTTTATCATTATTATTTTGAGACGGAGTTTCACTCTTGTCGCCCAGGCTGGAGTGCAATGGTGTGATCTCAGCACACTGCAACATCCGCCTCCCAGGTTCAAGCGATTCTCCTACCTCAGCCTCCCGAGCAGCTGGGATTTCTAAGCGTGTACTACCACGTCCAGCTAATTTTGTATTTTTAGTAGAGATGGGGTTTCACCATGTTGGCCAGGTTGGTCTTGAACTCCTGACCTCAGGTGATCCACTTGCCTCAGCCTCCCAAAGTGCAAGGATTACAGCCATGAGCCACCTCACTGGGCCCTTGGTCTCACTCTGTCGCCCATGCTGGAATACAGTGGGTGATCAAAGCTCACAGCAGCCTCAAACTCCTGGACTCAAGTGATTCTCCTGCCTCAGCCTCCTGAGCAGCTGGGACCACAGACACGGGCCACCATGTCCAGCTAATTATTATTATTTTTTTTGTAGAGACAGGGGTCTCATTATGTTATCCAGGATGGTCTCAAACTCCTGGGCTGAGGCGACCTTCCTGCCTCAGCCTCCTAAAGGGCTGGGATTACAGGTGTGAGCCACTGTACCCGGCCTCCTTCCATCTTTAAAGTTCCCTTTTTCTTTACCACTTTTCTATAAAAGCATTCTCTTCTGCTTTTATAGTTGGTTGTTTCTAGTATCATTTCAGAAGTCTCCCCTTCTTCTGTCCTTCAGTCAAATAGCACAGTCCTCTCCCTCTTTCACTCTACAAACTCTGAGAGATTTCACACATTCCCTTGTCTTCAAATTCCCATGACAACATCATACTCAAATAAACCCAACTCTCTGGGAACCAAAACAGGCTGGGTGTGGTGGCTCATGCCTGTAAACCCCAGCACTTTAGGAGGATAGGCAGGAGGATCATTTGAATCTAGGAGCTCAAGACCAGTCTGGGCAACATAGTGAGACCCCGTCTTTAAAAAAAATAATTAGCCAGGCACAGTAGCGAGCATCTGTAGTCCCAGTTATTTGGGAGGCTGAAGTGAGAGGAACGCTTGAGCCCAGGAGGGAGGCTGCAGTGAGCCATGATGGTGCCGCTGCACCACAGCCTGGGGGACAGAGAAAGACCCTGTCGATTAAAAAAATAATAAAAAGGGCCGGGCGCGGTGGCTCAAGCCTGTAATCCCAGCACT